>NC_089820.1:64855495-65005495 GCF_029633855.1 Hoplias malabaricus
TTTGTCATATCACTGCTTTTCTTTTCAGTTTGATATCAAGTAAAATCAAAGTGAGTTCTCAGATACAGACGCTGACCTGTCTCCTCAGTCATCTTGTTCACTTTTTAACCATAAAGTGCAATAATCTCAACAGGAATCACTAAGACTCAACCTATCAACACCTCCACTCGTCCCTCCAGGCTACTTACCCTCTGTCATGTTGAACTTGTGCACCTCCTTTGCGAAATAATCCTCCTCATCTTTAGCCAGCGACTCTGGGGTCGTCTTGTTCTTCAACTCCTCGCTGAAATCCACCGTGCTGTTGTAGAGTGAAACAACGTCCTCAGGGATGTCCTTGTGCGTGTCCCCTTCCTCGGGCTCCTTGGACATGCGAAGCTTGCTGAGGATTTGGCCACGAATGGCCTCGATACGTTTCTTTTTGACCACCTCTAGGTCCAAGGTCTTGCAGGTGGACATAGAGTCCACTACAGCCATCAGGCAAAGTGAAGCCAGCGCTAGACATAAGAGTTTCATGATGATCTGCTGTTGTGGGATACTCAGATAAAGATGACAGTGGTCTCAGAGCTGTCACTGTCCTCTCAGGTGTGGTGGAACAGGTAGAGGAGTGTTGCTGTGTTAGGAGGTGCTACTTGATGTTGATTATAATAATGTTGTTGTTGGAAAGCACCTGGACAAATGGAGCTAGAGGGGAATCCCAGCATGCAACCTCTCACCGTCTGTGCTGTGGCTTCTGTGTGGGAGCAGAATGTGTGTCTGCAGCTGACAAATGGACTGGTCTCTCCCCCACACGCCCACACTTACTCAGAAGGTGGACGTACACAGAGCTCAAAGCGTAGATCCAAATAAACACAGATGTACACATACATATACACCCTCTTTCACTGGAGACTGAAGCCTGACTGGCTAGTGTTCACTCTTCCTCTCTACAGTGCAGTTTCAAGCTGGCAAGTGCACACAGACTTGCTTGTTCAGAGCCGCGGATCTGGCAAGAACTTGAAGTTTCTCAGCCTGTGTTGTAGACCTTTTTCCCTCATAGACTCTGCTAAGAAAACAGCGCAAGCCTGCTGTCCAGATACAATGGTCAGCTTGTGTGCAAGTGCCGGCTCCTGGTCCCTTCTTTTCTGAGCTGTTCTGCCTTGAGAGGTCAACTGTCAGCTTATCCCCCAGCTTCACTCTCCCACATCTGGGCACTCAACAACTTCTGATTAGAAAGAAGGAGCTTCTCGACCTCCTGAGCGGAAAAGCTTTTCACACCAGTGGTGAGAAAGATCCCTATCTGAAGACCTTTATCTTGTCATACCCAGCGGCTTCTGACGCAACCTTTTAGTAAAAGGGAAGAGAGAACACGGACAGTAATTCAGAGAAACCTCCTCCAATCAATCTGAAGTTCAGTCAATAAGCATGGACGCTGCCTTTACCTTTGTCTTCACAAACAGCTGTTGTCCACCCCAGGGGCAAGTCTTTAAGACTGCCTGCTGTTCTCCAAAACACGCCCAGCACTCGGGAGCCCAGAGGGTACAGAAAGCTGAGGATCCTCTTGGAAAACACCCTGTAGCAAAGCTGCAGATTGCCACAGTGTCAGCTGAGCCACGAGGTTTGAGGTACTTTCAAAACGATGGTCAGATGAGAAAGCCACAGCAGTGGGAGAGGGAGATACAAGCGTGAGCCTGGATATCAGGTTGCACACGCTTCTCTCACACGCTCTCTATCTACTTTTATGTCTGAGTCCTGAGGAAGGACGCTTCACACCTCCCCCTGTGCTCTGTCCTTACCACGCTCTATTCCTGTCTTGCTCTGCCTCTCCTTTACTTTCTGACAGAGCTCACTGTTTTCTTACCAGGTTCTCCTCCTCCTCTCTCTGTCTCTCTCTATGACTCTCTGCTTTGTCGGTGACAAAATGATTTGTGGAAGGCGTTCACCAACTTCTCACTCTTTTTTTCTCTCTGTTTTTCTTTTTTTCCTGGTTCCTGTTACAGAACTAATAGAGCGGGGAGCTCTCCGCCCAGGAAATGAGGCTAACGGACTCTGAAACATCTGCTTTCACACACACAGCTCTGTACTGGCCAGGAAGCCCAGAGCAGAGCAAAGCTTGTGACAGAATAAATGGAGCAATAACTCGCACTCTCTCTTGCTTTGTCTCTCTTTAACTACACACACCCTAACCCACATATACACCACAAATACATATACACTGACTCAAATTTCTCTCTCTCTCTCTCTCTCTCTCTCTCTCTCTCTCTCTCTCTCAGTACATCTCTCTTTCTCCTTTTTCTCACAGTTTGTCCCTCACTCTCAAGGCATTCTTTGTTTGGTTTCTTTTTTTTTCTTTCTATTTGTACATTTGTTGCTCTTTTGTTGTTGTTTTTTTTTCTCTGTCTTTGTTGATGATGGACACACTCCCCCTCAAACTCTCATAAAGGCCACAATCTCTGGTGTCTTTTCATAGATCTCTGCAAGGTTAGTTACATTATGTATATCATTTGAGAATCTAAAACAGTCAAACTCTTTCACAATTATCTGCAGCTCCACAGGGACCTACTTCAGGTTTCACTGTCTAATTTTAAGAATGATAAAGTATTGCCTCTTAACACAGGTGGGTTCTGGTGGAGGCCAGTCCAATGTCCAGAGCGCACCAGTATGTTTTTGATTAGACATTCAAATATTGTTCTTTTGTGTCTTTCCTTTTTTTCAGTTAAGAATCCTTGACAGATCAGCATCCTTTCACACCCAGAGCACCGAGGTATCTGATGGACAAAAACACCTAAAGATCTGAAGCAATACTAGAAGTTCCTTTTTTCTTCTCTCTTTCAAAGATGCACATTTTCAGTGCAGTTTATCTGATCAAGACTTTTTGCTCTACTAGTTATGGCTCTGTTGTTAGGATCCCCATGTTGTATATTTTTGTACCTCTGTTGATCCTTTTTTGAAAAACTTTAAGGGTGATTTTAGGGTGGTTTCATTGGCCTTTGCCTTCTCTTTATTCTGAAAAAAATTGCATGTATTTAAAAAAAAGAAAAAAAAGAAAACGTTATGTCAAGAAATGTTTAAAAATATCAGTGACGTCAGTGGCCTCTGACATTTGTATGGGTGCATTATTGAATACTACATTTCCATTTAAAAAAAATACCAACAGTTATTATTAGTGTGCGTTGAACATTGCATTGTAGATACATGGACACACAGCGCCCTCTAGTGGTGCATATTACAATCTGGGTGACAAATCCAACTTGGCCAATTATTATTGTATATATAAACTCCAGCAGCACTGCTGAGTCTGAACCACTCGTGCAACACACACTAACACACCACCATCAAATCAGTGTCACTGCAGCGATCACAAACACCACTCCAACTCAACTCACCCAAGTAGTTATGATGGAGATCGATCAGTACAGAGAATGCTTTTTCACTGTTTCAGAGCCAAATATTGCTTATTATCTGTCTGTGCAAATGAGGGCCTATAACAGAAAAGGGCACACATTAAGCTAGCAGACTAGCATTAGCAATATCCAGCAATATCAGTTATTTTCACTGTTTTGAACATAGGCCCAGTTTCTACCTGGAACTCTTGCAATCCTCTCACCTCTCAGATGTGCCACTGTTGGGTCAGTGTGATTCTCTGTCAAGGATAGTGTTTTATGTGTGTGTAAAGCACTGCTGAATCTGGATTTTCACACAAATAGATGGTGGGGACACCTGTCAAATGTTGGACGTGTCAACAGACTTCATCCAGAAACAGGACTGCAGTGGAAAGGCCTGAGAACGCCTAGACAGTGACCACACATTCACAGCAGAGTGTGGGGACACAGTTATTCATCATCACATCACCACATGCATGAGAATGATCAACAGTGGCGACTCGCACTTTATGAACTCTGGTCGAACCTGGACTGGCTAATGTTGATCCAGTTGTAGACCACACAGTCTGTTTCGGTGTCACTCCAAATGCCTTTGATTTACTGATGTGTGTCAAATTAGCATTCACAGGACAACCCGGGCCTTTATAGCATATTTTATGACATTCATTATCACCATCATCATCATCATCACAGTGGGTCTGGAGCCTACCCGGAATTACTGGGGGCAAGGTGGGGACACACCCTGGAGGGGGCGCCAGTCCTTCACAGGGCGACACACACTCAAACATTCATTCACACACCCACACTTATGGACACGTTTGAGTCTCCAATCCACCTACCACCATGTGTTTTTGGACTGTGGGAGGAAACCAGAGCATCTGGAGAAAACCCATGCAGACACAGGGAGAACACACCACACTCCTCACAGACCGTTTCAAACTCTTGTGGGACTAGAACCCACAACCCCAGTCGCCTGGAGCTGTGTGAAAGTGACTCTACCTGCTGCACAACCATGCCACTTTGTTTTATTGCATTCGTTAATTTAAAAGATAATAATAATTCTTAATCTCACACATGCATCACCTCAGTTCAAATGTACCAAATGTACTGAACATAATGTCACAAAACACTTTCTCAAAGTTCAATTGCTCCATATCTCTGGGCTAGAGGGTTTCTACCCCACACTTGGTATTGAACTTATTTTTTGGCCTAATATGTGTGTGTTGCTTTTATTCTGTTTCAACAAATATTAAATATGACATTTTTATCTTTAGAATTTTATTAAGTTATTATAATATTGAATATTTTCTTCGCCGGTGGAGACTTTTGTTTTGGAAAAATATATTGCCATTTTAGGCGAAAGAATAAAAAGAAAATTAAATGCAGATCACCGCCATCTGCTGGTCGTGTCCAGTATAATTGTCTATTAATTTCTTAAGGCGATTAAAACTTCTAAAATAGAATATAAAGCTGACTGATAATGATATTCGTGTTTTATTAACCTCGAAAGAACAGTAAGTGCGAATACTGTAAAAGATCAATCTATTTTGCAGTACTATTAAGATTGAAATACTATAGAACTACAAATCCCAGCGTATAGTGCCGGCGCCTCGGTGTGGAATGCATAGTAGTGACGTCGTCCACGCTCAATATTGTAGTTTTATGAAACGCTTAAAAAATTTCCACTAAGTATTTATTGTCAGTTTGTTTACTGAAGACACGTGACACAAAACACGCTACACTGAACCTCTTGTAATCTGCATATCCTACTAGACCGTTTACGTTTACATTTGGAAAAACCAACAGCAGGGGGCGCTCTGCTAATTTAAAAATAAGTGAAATAATGAAAATTATATTTAAAAAAAGAATAGCAGAAGAGCAACAAGAAAATAATAAAATAGCACAAAATAATACTTTTAAAAATGATGAGTTATCTCCTAATATGTAGAGCTTGCCTAATATATACCTGGTTTAATTAAATTAATTAATTGTCTACAGACTTTTGGAGATATAGTGTACATTTTACTCATGGATCCAGTGCGAAGCAAATGTTGAATACGTTTAATGCCCCGGACTATTCCTTGAAGTTTAAGCAGTCCTACCAAGGGCCTCTTAACTGGGGCTCTTTTATGGCATGCTCCCTTATGCAGGTTTGGTCTTTCATTAGAAGCCTGTAAACTGTCCGGTAACAATAGTATGGCCACAGCTGGGTGGACAGCACTTGATGTACACTCTTTCACTCTGGGGTTCTTGCCCCGTGCCATATGCACAGAAGCGTGGGTCTGAGGGAAACAATGAGGGTGCCATGCGTTGGGATGCCGCCTCCTTTATTCACAGCCATGCGCCTCTTCTTTTAAAGAGCTTTATACGCTCTGACCTCTGACCTGCTGAGAACACCCACAGCACAGTTATAAATGACCCCCTCAGAGACCCAAGCCACTCACAGGAGAAGAATCAGAACCAGATGCAGGTTTAATTAAAGAGGGCAAGAGACTAATCAAGCTTTAATCTAAAGGTATAAGCCTCTTGTCATGATTTGAAGATTGGGATTGTTCAGATCCTCTTATGTTCTTTACAGTTTTTATCCTCAAGTCAATTAAATGACCATCAGAGCAGTAAAGCCTCTTGGGGTTCTACATCCTACCTTTTAACCTATACATTTATTCCTTTTTCCTTGATATTTATGTGTTTTAAACGAACAAAAAACCACCCTGACATTTAAACACCTCCTCTCTTTATACAACAGAATTCAACAGACTCTGCCTGATTATGTAAATGAGTTTTGTTTTAATTGGCCATGATGTACTTTGTCTATGAAGCAAACCTTCAGCATGATTGGCTTCAACTGTGAGTGGTCAGCTGACTACAGAGATACATGTCAATGCGCAGGATTTGTGACAACACAAGACATTAGTGTTGTAAATGTATCTATATATTTATTTATCGTTACACTTATATATCACTTTTATAGATATAAACAACACTTTACAATCAGCACGGCTCAGACGCCATTCTATGCATACCTCTCTCTCTCTGTCACACACACACACGTGCATATAATGAAATTCAAAGTGTTTTGCAAAATGGCAAATGGTAAAAGTAGACAGTATGTATGTTAAAATAATGAAATAAATAAAATAAATCTATTAAAGGCAACGCTAAAAAAATATTAGGAATAAAGGCAGGATTTTATGTTGAAAACCTTCATAATATGAATGCTAGTCATTATTTGGTCTGTAGCAGGCTGCTGTTTTCTCCTCTGCTGTGGATCAGGTGCAACTGACAGGACTTTCACCGGTTGTGTAAATACAGAATCGGTTCTTTAAAACTTAATGTTAATTGATTCAATTCAATTGATTCATTTTCTCTCAGGGAGTGGATGTGTAACAATCTGTTTCATACCGGTATCAATCAAATCTAACAAACAGAACCACAAACATGAACCGGTTTTGATACCAAAGTAAAGACAATTAAACGCAAAGGTTTCTCCTAGAGGACAAGAAAACATTCTGTCCTCATTTAAGAACGCAGCGTCAACAAAACCTGACTTAAAATGTTGTTCTTCTTCGAATATGCTACCAAGTCAATTACTAATATTCATTATTTTAGGTCGCCTGTAATATGTTCTTACATTAAAATAACTATATTTACACACACACCTTTGTTTTGAATTTTTTATTCAATTATCTAATAAGTAAGTTCATAATTTACACAATTTTGAGCACAGTCAGCTCAACTGGTTTAGCTAATGCTAACCTCTTATTAAAATCGAAAGACAAACAAGAAAATACGAGTCGATTAACTGATTGGATGAACCGATTCCGTTGAGTGATTTGTTGTGGAATCGTATCAGTTGCCACTCTCTCCGTGACTGATGGAGTCTTCCGCCGCTCAGGTTCATTCAGCACACAACTCCCACACACACACATACGTACACACTCCGCTTTTCTCAGTGAACTTCTACAGGTTACTAACGAAGCCAAACCGTTGGAAATAAAACTGTATTTTAGCACGGTTCCATTTAGACTTGAACAATGAGTCTAGCGGATGAAGTTTGTTTCGAAGCTCGCCGGATGGAGCTGGAGGAGGATTTGTACTCCTATGATTTGGACGCTGAAGAAGAGCTGCAGGATTTCAGAGACGGAGAAGAGATTTTATCCGCTCTTAGACAAAAAGAAGAAGAGGTTCTCCTCGCTGCTCAGCTGGGGAAGGCTCTGCTTCTGGAAAACCATCAGCTGAAAGAAGAGAGAGCTAAACTCCATGAGCAATACACGGAAAAACTGGAGGTGAGGCGCTGAATCTTATTCGAACACTCCGTTCCACCTTAAGTGGCGCAGGTAACGTTACCTGTGGAGAACATTCACTGAGGTTATATATATAAATAAATACATGGCCACTGTGTTCTTTTACGTTGTACATTGTGCTGCATTTATATTTATTCTAATGTTGCGTGGTGTTTCACTCTGCCCAGGTCTGGACCCATGCAGTTACAGTGTATATAGAAAAGCTTAATGCTTTTCTATGGAGTGTGCACTAGCTGTGTGCAGCATTGATTACATTATCTCACCCATTATCAACCTGGAATATTAATTTGAGAGGACAGATTACGGACAGGAAAAGACAGGGGTAAAGGCACAGGTCCTGGGGTGGATTGATTTTAAAAAAACTGCAAGGATGGAGCTACACAACAAATTCAGTGTTAAATCAACAGGGTTAGTGTCACAATTTAACACTCTCTCAGTGTCACGTTAACACCGATGGTGTAGATTTAACACTGGAGGACTTGCTGTGTATTTTTACTGGTGTTGAGTTTGGTGTCAGGGTGTCAGTGTTGGTGTTACTCAAATCAGACTGAAGATCTCAGGTCTCACCATCTCCAGTGACTCTACCTGTTACTTCCCTTCCTCACTATCAACACCAAAGTGCCGGAACATGGAGTAACACAGTGATCTTTTCTGTTGATGAGAGAGCGAAGGCAAGTAGAGCCTGCTAACATCCTCTGGTACCAAAACACTGACTCGGGTAGACGCAAAGGAAACATGTCATGAATCTGATACAGTGATGAGAGTCTTACAGAACTGCAAAGGTATTTTTTTTAATACAAAATGATTGTTTTCTTAGGTAAAATCTTTCAGTTTTGCCCTGAACACCAGTGACATGACATACAACACTACATTAGAGTGTTAACAAGTTCTCTAGTGTTTTCCTTCACGAATCTAAACTTACCTGTTGGACATGGATTTGAAAAACCTTATGAAGAGCTTACAGAAGATGATTTAATTAATGTCAGTAAGTAATCTTTTCGGGCGGCACGGTGGTGCAGCATGTAGTGTGTCGCAGTCACACAGCTCCAGGGACCTGGAGGTTGTGGGTTCAATTCTCGTTCCGGGTGACTGTCTGTGATGAGTGTGGTGTGTTCTCCCTGTGTCTGCGTGGGTTTCCTCCGGGTGACTGTCTGTGAGGAGTGTGGTGTGTTCCCCCTGTGTCTGCGTGGGTTTCCTCCGGGTGACTGTCTGTGAGGAGTGTGGTGTGTTCTCTCTGTGTCTGCGTGGGTTTCCTCCGGGTGACTGTCTGTGAGGAGTGTGGTGTGTTCTCCCTGTGTCTGCGTGGGTTTCCTCCGGGTGACTGTCTGTGAGGAGTGTGGTGTGTTCTCTCTGTGTCTGTGTGGGTTTCCTCCGGGTGACTGTCGGTGAGGAGTGTGGTGTGTTCTCCCTGTGTCTGCGTGGGTTTCCTCCGGGTGACTGTCTGTGAGGAGTGTGGTGTGTTCTCTCTGTGTCTGCGTGGGTTTCCTCCGGGTGACTGTCTGTGAGGAGTGTGGTGTGTTCTCCCTGTGTCTGCGTGGGTTTCCTCCGGGTGACTGTCTGTGAGGAGTGTGGTGTGTTCTCCCTGTGTCTGCGTGGGTTTCCTCCGGGTGACTGTCTGTGAGGAGTGTGGTGTGTTCTCCCTGTGTCTGCGTGGGTTTCCTCCGGGTGACTGTCTGTGAGGAGTGTGGTGTGTTCTCTCTGTGTCTGCGTGGGTTTCCTCCGGGTGACTGTCTGTGAGGAGTGTGGTGTGTTCTCCCTGTGTCTGAGTGGGTTTCCTCCGGGTGACTGTCTGTGAGGAGTGTGGTGTGTTCTCTCTGAGGTCTGTGTGGGTTTCCTCCGGGTGACTGTCTGTGAGGAGTGTGGTGTGTTCTCTCTGTGTCTGCGTGGGTTTCCTCCGGGTGACTGTCTGTGAGGAGTGTGGTGTGTTCTCCCTGTGTCTGCGTGGGTTTCCTCCGGGTGACTGTCTGTGAGAAGTGTGGTGTGTTCTCTCTGTGTCTGTGTGGGTTTCCTCCGGGTGACTGTCTGTGAGGAGTGTGGTGTGTTCTCCCTGTGTCTGCGTGGGTTTCCTCCGGGTGACTGTCTGTGAGGAGTGTGGTGTGTTCTCCCTGTGTCTGCGTGGGTTTCCTCCGGGTGACTGTCTGTGAGGAGTGTGGTGTGTTCTCCCTGTGTCTGCGTGGGTTTCCTCCGGGTGACTGTCTGTGAGGAGTGTGGTGTGTTCTCTCTGTGTCTGCGTGGGTTTCCTCCGGGTGACTGTCTGTGAGGAGTGTGGTGTGTTCTCCCTGTGTCTGAGTGGGTTTCCTCCGGGTGACTGTCTGTGAGGAGTGTGGTGTGTTCTCTCTGAGGTCTGTGTGGGTTTCCTCCGGGTGACTGTCTGTGAGGAGTGTGGTGTGTTCTCTCTGTGTCTGCGTGGGTTTCCTCCGGGTGACTGTCTGTGAGGAGTGTGGTGTGTTCTCCCTGTGTCTGCGTGGGTTTCCTCCGGGTGACTGTCTGTGAGAAGTGTGGTGTGTTCTCTCTGTGTCTGTGTGGGTTTCCTCCGGGTGACTGTCTGTGAGGAGTGTGGTGTGTTCTCCCTGTGTCTGCGTGGGTTTCCTCCGGGTGACTGTCTGTGAGGAGTGTGGTGTGTTCTCCCTGTGTCTGCGTGGGTTTCCTCCGGGTGACTGTCTGTGAGGAGTGTGGTGTGTTCTCTCTGTGTCTGTGTGGGTTTCCTCCGGGTGACTGTCGGTGAGGAGTGTGGTGTGTTCTCCCTGTGTCTGCGTGGGTTTCCTCCGGGTGACTGTCTGTGAGGAGTGTGGTGTGTTCTCTCTGTGTCTGCGTGGGTTTCCTCCGGGTGACTGTCTGTGAGGAGTGTGGTGTGTTCTCCCTGTGTCTGCGTGGGTTTCCTCCGGGTGACTGTCTGTGAGGAGTGTGGTGTGTTCTCCCTGTGTCTGCGTGGGTTTCCTCCGGGTGACTGTCTGTGAGGAGTGTGGTGTGTTCTCCCTGTGTCTGCGTGGGTTTCCTCCGGGTGACTGTCTGTGAGGAGTGTGGTGTGTTCTCCCTGTGTCTGCGTGGGTTTCCTCCGGGTGACTGTCTGTGAGGAGTGTGGTGTGTTCTCTCTGTGTCTGCGTGGGTTTCCTCCGGGTGACTGTCTGTGAGGAGTGTGGTGTGTTCTCTCTGTGTCTGCGTGGTTTAGTTTTCTCTCACGTCTCAAACTTAGTCTCTTTTGAGAACATCTCATGTTGCTTTATTCAGTTTCCCATGGGTGCAGATTACACTGTCCAGGGCCTGTATGAAGGGAGAAAAGTTCCCCTTGCTGCTTTTTTATTTCCATATTATCATCTTTCCAATTATTTTCTTTCTATTTCATATGGTTTAGAAACTAAACAGAAAAAGAGGCTACTTTGAATTATGTTTTTGTGGCGTCTACAATGACTTTAAAATTGTTTTATTTCCAGCCCATTGTTATTGAAGTTATAAAGAGTGTTGCAACATGATCTGCTTTGTCGGCCACGCGCAGCACAGTGCAGCCAATCTTGTCTGAGCTGTGGGTTAAAAGCACAGTTACAAATAGAGACAGGTTCAGCACTGCTACTAGAAACCCCAAACAGTCTACTGTACTACACTCCTAAACACAAGTCATATCTTATACATGTTATAAACAGGCTTCAGAAGAACAGTAGGTATTAACGATATGGGCTCCTACAAGGCCTTTAGCTTCAGAGAGACTAAAGCCAGTCACTGAGTACGATTTACTGCAGTGCATCTTATCCATATTTATCCCAGTGATATATAATCGTATTGATTAAATGATTCTCTGATATCATTTTTGATCTGATGTTATTGACTTTCTTTGACAATGTCATTGTTAAGTCCTTCTGATCTGCAGAAATAATGCTGATCACATCACAAACACCAGTAACATCTCACTCTGAAATCAAGCCTGTGCTGCATGGCATTATCACTGGGACTGTTAATAATATTAATGTTAATATTAATGTTCGTATTAATGCTGATACCAAACTGAAGGCATGACTCAGCCTTTTGTTTAAACCGGCTCATATTCTAACACTACCACTAACAATGAACTGATTCCACCTTTAATTACTCTGAATGACCTATGGATAAAGTCTGTGTAAACTGGTGGAACCCTCGTCATGTTTCCAATGACGCCCTGTGTTTGTTTGGTCGGTGTTGTGCAGGAGCTGGAGCAGGGTCGGTACGATCTGAGGCTGAAGCTGCAGGGCTGTGAGGCTCGGTGGGAGAGCCAGGTGCTGGAGCTGGAGAGAGACGTGATGGAGCTCAGAGCTCAGGTGAAGGAGCTTACAAAGGCCCTGAATGAGACGGAGAGAGAGAAGAACCGCACACAGCAACAACACATGGAGATCTGCACACAGCTCAGAGAACAGCTGCATGCAGTAAGTGTCTGTCTCTCTCTCGCTTTCTTTCTCTCTCACTCTCTCTCTGTCTCTCTCTCACTCTCTCTCTGTCTCTGTCTCACTCTCTCTCTCTCTCTCTGTCTCACTCTCTCTCTGTCTCTGTCTGTCTCACTGTCTCTCTCTCTCTCTCTCTCTCTCTCTCTCTCTCTGTCTCTCTGTCTCACTCTCTCTGTCTGTCTCTGTCTCTCTCTGTGTCTCTGTCTCTCTCTCTTACCTCTGCACTCTATTTATTTAACTCTCTGCCTCTCGGTCACTTGCTCACTCTTTCTCTCTCTGTCACTTAGATGATCTGGTTCTTATACAGGTTTCCCACTCTTTCTGTCTGTCTTACACTAGCTATTTTAAGATTAATTCCTTCTTTCTTTCTTTCTTTCTTTCTTTAATTCTTCCTCTTTCTTACCCCCTTATTTTTCCTCCCTCTCTAAATCCAGACAGAACAGTGCACTGTTGTGTGAGTGTGTGTGCTCTGTGACACTGAAGAGTGTTTAATTCAGTGTTGACAGTAATCAGTTTATCTCTGTCAGTGTATTTATGAAAATAAGAAGCAAATCCTCCTGAATGTTTCTTTTATTTTACAGCAGTTGTGACTTGTCCTCCAAAAATAAAACCATGAATCAGATTAAAGATTAGGGGTGGCATTGCACAACACTCTACTCACTACAAACTCCATCAGAACTGCAGACCACAGTGAATATAAACAGTGGAAGGAGGCAAATATCCCACATCATCAGTGCTGTAATAAGCTGAAGGTGCACCGTTTACTCGAGCACCACGTTACTGCGCATGGCTGTAATGGACTGTATTGACATGACTGTGTTACTCAAACATGAAAACAAAACCTCAGCTGTGTGAACACAGGTCACTCTTCTGTCATTCGCACCACTCCTCTCCTTCCCTCTTCCTTCCTGAGTCAGAGAGCATTAACAGAGCCACGTGACGGGGACAGGAAAACAACAGTTGAGAACTGAAAAGGTGGAGCTTGTGTTGATAAAAAAAATATATACAGATAAAACTGAAGGTCAGCAGTAGTTTGAGAGTCAGGAAACTTAGACTACGTGTATTCACTCGTAAACTGTACTTTTCCCCGTGCGATTCTTTTAAAATCAGTCAATATTATATTTCCCACTGTGAGACTGTATAATCTTAGTGATCTACACACAGAACATTCTCTCATTCTCTTGGAAGATGTAAGAAGTTCATTACATTCAGTTGTTAGAATAATACAAAGTTACACAAACCTAACACGTGTTTATCGTTTGATAGATTTGTGGTGTAGAGATTTGCATTCACTGGATTTAAGATTTAATTTTAAAGAATGAATTCAGCTCCAGAGTTGAGTGTTCTGATTGGTTGGAATGGCATCGTCAGACTGATAGTAAAGATACAAAGGTTGAATAAGGTTGATTATTTATAGCTTATCTGTGGTGCCCTGATATTGCCGTTCTCTAATTAATGCGAGGATATTTTTCTAACTGTGGCACTTGTTTTCCTGCAAACCTTCTGATTAATAACTGCATTTGGTGCATTTTCAGTGTGAAACCATACCATGGATTGGATTTATGGATTTATCTCAGACAGATGTTGTTTTCATTTACTGTTTGAGAAGCTTCTGCTTCCAGGCCTCCGTTAAAAATAATTATAATCCATAAGTAAAGACTTGTGGTTGAAATGAAGGTTAAAAAAAGTAAGTAAAAAATGAGAAAGTTGAAGAAGTCTGCAGTTTAGGACCGAGTGGTACTGATAGCAGATAAACTAAACCTCAAACTCAGACACAGAGGCGTGTACCTCTCACTTTCAGCGTCTGATCTAATCTGAGTGCCTTCCCAAGGTCAGACCTTGCACAATTCTCCCGAACGTGTTGTTAGTGTTATAACTGAGCACAAAATTGTTGCTGAGAACTTCATGTCTGTGTGTGTGTGGAGATTAGGTACGCACTGGTCAGCGTGACTAACACCAAGGTCATGCCTGACGTGTTTTCAGAAATGACAGCGTGATCGTAAGCTGGTTTAAGGCAAGAAAAATAGGAGATTGGAAAAATGCATGGGCAGGAGCTTTGTGTTATTGTGCTATCAACCTAGTGTAATATCTAACTCAGCCCACACCCTCTAACCCCCCCCCTCCTCCATCCGGCCTTAGACAGCAGCGGCTGGCCAGCTCTTTCCAGAGGAAAGAATCAAAGTTCAGGGAGGAAAAACACATGTTTACAAGAACTCTTTGGCTCTCGAGGAGAAGGAAGTGGCTCATTTTGCCTCTGAATTTTCACCATGGAAGACTCTTTGCATCTAAGGGGGGTTAATGAAAGGCTGGAGACCTCTGTGGAGGAGATAAGTGACTTGCACTGGGTGGCTGATGTGCCTTTGCCGGATGTGGTGAAAGGCGGCTCCTCTGTCTCAAAGTGCGCGGTGTCTGGGATGGTGAGTTGGGAAGCTCCTTGATATTTTTAAGCTCCTACGGCTTGCACTTAAGGCTGTGTGAAAAAGTTTAAGGATTGCAAATCTAATTACTTTTGTTGAAGGTTTCGTTGACGTCTTTATTACTTTCACAGACTCTCAGTGTAGAATTGGAGCAGGGCTGTGCAGACCTTTTGTATAATGTCGTATATAGGAGAGCTAAACATCTCTGGCTCAACCATACAGTGGGCATCGGTCCATGAACTCCTTTTCTAGGGCAACAGTGTGAGGGAGGGAGAGGGTACGTAGTCAGAAAGTGTGGGAGAAGCCCCCAGAGCTGTGCCAGGAAAGCCGTGCTGGTCTGTACCAGTGAGCTCAAGCCTCCAGAGGAGCTGAGCATGCGTGTGTCGGCACGAAGGAGTCCTTCACACCATTGCATTTGGGCTGTTTGTATTCCTTGGAAAGAGAAAATTAATTATGTTTCTGACAGGCTGTGCCCATAGCGCTTTGTGGGCAGTGCCAGGGGTAGTTGCTTATATCCTATGTATTTACAAATCTGTCATAACTGTACTTCAACTGTAAACTGCTGAATTTGAAGTGGATTAAACTGTGATGTCAGTAAAACTCCTCCTAGTTATAAATCTTCATCAATACCTGTTTTAAATAAATAACATTTGCGTAATCTCACAGAGAGTGGAAGGACAGATAATGTGACACCTACAAAATCCCAACTAATACTAACCAGCACAGACTTTAATGAGGGTTTAATCCACGTCTGCTACTGAGAAGGCTGATTTGATCGATTTTCATTTGATTTCAGAGAAAATGACCGCTGAGATTTGTGATTAAAAAAAAAAAAAGCATAGTGTAAATCTCCTGTTGTGCTGTTTTTGTCGTTGTAAAACTCATCAGAAGTAAACAGCAGAACCCAGTGAAGGGCCTTGTCTTTTATACCAGTTAAAAACATAATTAAAACTTAATAGCAACTAAACTGAAACTCTCACTGGATTCCTAAACGTTACTCAAACTAAACTGCAGTAGAAATCAGCCAATCACAAAGCTACTAATCATTACTATAAAACATGGAAGTGGAATTTGTTTATCTTACTGGTTCATATTAATTATTCATAATCTGTACAATTCATAGTGCCTTATTTAAAATACTAAATACCGATGATTATAAATGCTTTAGGACTCATGTCAGTTTTGTCTGCTTTTCACAATACATTCACTGTGTAAAGAACAGCTCTTAGATGGCACTATGATATAACTTCTCCATAAATGGACAGATGTGCCCATCTGTTTTTCTCTTTTGGAAATTAAGCTTAAGGAAACCCCTGTTCTTTTGTTGTTGAACGAACATCGGAGGCTGACTCCACAAAGCAAAGGCTATTGAAGAATTTAAAACATAAATGTAGGAAGAAGAGCGTTGACAGCGATGATACACTTTTAAAATCGGACATTTCCCTGCCACAATTGAAATAACCTTAAAGGAGGTTTATCCTCCATTTTCATGGAAATATTAAACTTGAAACTAAGACTGAACCTCGCTTTAAATCAAAAACGTATAACAGAACTTGGCGATCTTGTCCTGGTGATGGTGAATTATTCACTACGGTGTCAGAGGGTGAATTTTGTGTGGAGACGTGACTGAATGTGGTCATTGAAGCTTAGCTCTGTTAAGTTTTTCCATGGGGCAAGTGCAGTTACAGTGTTGCGTGGACAAAGCACAGGTGGGTAAGGTCCTGAATGCATGAAGTTACTTGAATAAAATAACAAAATAAGCCAAATTTCACCCCAAAATACAAAAGCACACACAACTACTAATTGGTAATGTGTAGTGATGGTAATTCATAAACTTCAGTGGAGAGTTTTATAACATGAAGTGTAAACCAGCACAGAAACTAAAGCCTATACTACATCATATACTACTCCTTTTTGGATCCTCTTTGGTTCCAAAATAAAATGTAACAACAGACATTGGATTAGTTTTGGGTCACAATGCCGCTCCAGCTCATCCCATAGGTATTGAATATTGATCCATCACGTACTAGCGAAGGGGCCTTCACCTTCCTTGTTTTGCACTGAGGGTTGTGGACGGTGAACTTGGTGAAGCTCGTGTGCAGTTGGGGATATTTCAAACTGGATTTCAAAAGTTTGAAAAGCAAGTTATTGAATTTGAACCAAACTGCTTGGGCCCACTTTAAGAACATTAATTAACTTCTTTTAAGGGGTTTCTACAGACTTTTTAATAAGTATTCTGTAAATTGTCCACATAATGATCAGCTTCTCTCAAGCTGCAGATATTTATGAGCATCTTCAAGCTGCTTCTGAAAATTAAAGCTCACCAGGAGGTTTAATATGGAGCGGTGTCTCATGTTTGTTTTTGCTGTAATGCCATCCACAGACTTTTTCTGGACCCCCTCGTGCCAGAGGAGACACTCTCTGGGTGTGGCACTGTTCTGTGCGAGAGGCATAAATAAATATTTAAAATAAACTTTGATTACACTAAACCATGTGGCGGCTCTTTACTTTAAATGGAACATAAACAGGTTCATTCCTGCGCTGCAGTGTAATTTAGGTCTTCTCACTTTAAATCTCATGAGCTGGAAAGTGTAGATGAAATTTAAAACGTGATCAGTTTCATATTTTCTTTGCTGTGGTAAAAACGGCTCTTTTTCTAAGTCATTGGAATTCCTCTTTGATTTTCAGTCGCAATTTGATGGACCCACAGCCTTAACCCTTACAGTTTGGAAGCCACAGCCAACCCCCCCATCCCCCAATTCCCCAAACTGGGTCATTATTCCTGTTCTTACCTCCCCAGGGGGCAGATGATGCTGGGGGGATCAGCTGTAAAGTGCGCTTCTGAGTGTGTTTTTGGGACCCCAGTGTGTGCTTACTTAAGCATCCATATGGAACTGCTGACCACTAGCCTTTTTAATAAAGATCTGTCTGAGTGTCACTGACTGAGCCACTGCCAGTGATGGAGCCAATGTACTGTTTAAAAAAACACCTTTTAAGGTTCATGTATATACTTACATACATACATACACACACAGCTCCCCACTAACTG
This sequence comes from Hoplias malabaricus, assembly GCF_029633855.1. Taxonomy (NCBI): domain Eukaryota; kingdom Metazoa; phylum Chordata; class Actinopteri; order Characiformes; family Erythrinidae; genus Hoplias; species Hoplias malabaricus. The sequence goes on from NC_089820.1 coordinate 64,873,034, forward strand.
TGCCTAATGCAGCATGGTGATGTCATTGCCAAGACCAAGATGCCACGCTCCATCTGCTGTTTGTGCCTTTGATCCCCCCCCGAGCGTGTGCAATAGGACCTGACGTGAGGGTCCCGCAATCTGCTGAATCAGGCCACTGGACCCCCAATCAGCCGCTTTTGTTTTGGTGTTGACAGGCGCACATAACTCCCTTTCACTGCTCGGCCACATTCCTCACAGCAGAAAACGTCTCCATAATAAACACTGAATCCCTGGAAAAATCAGGGGCCCCTGCCCTCGCGTTTGTTCCTGTACAAATATGCTTTGTTAATTAGAAGTGTTTGGTGATTATTTTTTCAATAAAATAAAATATTGACGGTTATTTTGTCTCCTGTTTCCCAGCCTCAAAAGTATTTAGACGTGATATTCTAATATTTCTTTGTAGTTTTAAATGCAGTCAGCCGTAAATGCATAAGTGAAATCAGATTCTGGTACTGGACAACCATCCATCTCAGCCCAGTTTTATTGAGTGGTGATCCATCTCTGTAGAGAACCTAACCCCAGACTGTGGGGATTGTAAATCGGTGAACGTCTGTGTTCACACCGGGTGTACCTTATATTAACTGATGTCCTGGACACTTCCACTGTGAGGCTCGATGTTTAAAAGCAGTGCTGATCTTGAATTATAGCCTTCAGGAACAGAGCAGTCACTGACCTAGGTTCTGTCTCCTGTGTTTGTGAGTAGGCAATGGAGGTGGAGAGGACGGTCACAGCTGAGCTTCAGAACCTGAAACAAGAGCTAAGAGAACGAGGACATCCCAGACCTCAGGACGAGGAGCTGCTCAGTGCTCTCAGAGAACAGGTGAGAAAGCTTAGCTTACACACACACACACACACATTTATTTTAAACTCCTTGTTGCTTTTGTCTAACAGGCTTTTTAATAAATGTTTTTAATCCATGTTAGTATTTATGTATATTGTAGAAGTATTGATCATCCCCATTACATTCTTATTTAACATTAAGTATGATATATCATCATATTGTTCAGCTGTAACCCACATGGTCACTTAAGCACCCAACACACCGTACAAATACTATATAGAAACAGTCAGGAAAACTTATCCCTGTTGAAATTTGGAGCAATGAAAATAGTATTTCCAATCCTTTAAAATCAACGCTATTACATTTTTAATAAATTAAACATTCTGTTGTCTTTAGCACCCTGTCAGCAGGGATCTGGGGAGTGAAATTAGCTGGAAACATGCTAACACTGACGTGTAGGGTAAAATATGTTAGTAATGACTCTACAAACTCAGGCACCTCTTAGGCCCAGAACATCATGTGCCCTACAAGGTGATAATAATACTTCATGTATCAAATCACTTCAATTGCTACTGTGTGTGTGTGTGTACCTGTGTGTGTGTGTGTACCTGTGTGTGTGTGTGTACCTGTGTGTGTGTGTGTACCTGTGTGTGTGTGTGTGTGTACCTGTGTGTGTGTGTACCTGTGTGTGTGTGTGTGTACCTGTGTGTGTGTGTGTGTGTGTGTGTGTGTGTGTACCTGTGTGTGTGCGTGTGTGTGTGTGTATGCGCAGGTTGCCCGGTTAAGGCAGCGGGAGCAGAGTCTGGAACAGCGTCTGGAGACAGTTTGTGAAGAGAATGCAGAGCTGAGAGAGAATGTCTCCTCTTTACATGCGCGTCTGGCCCTTCAGGAACAGCAGAGTCACACACAGAGTCAGCAGGTACAGTCCACACACACACACACACACACACAAAGGGAGAGCTTGCAGGTACAGTCCACATTCTCAAAAGCCCACATACTTACACACACACGCACATATTTTAAGTCAGAGAGCACACTTTATTAATCGAGTTTCCAGTCAAATTACATACTTTAAAGTACTACTGTGGACGACTAAAATCAGTTGAAATAATAGGAGGTACCTAAACTTTGTAAAACATTCCGAAAAAAAGAAGGACAATTAACAGCCCTGCAAGACTGCTATGTGCTTTCACTGCAAATAATGTCTCCACGTTAGAAATTGTAGTAAATATAGTAAATATATGTAATATATATTACGTTGAGATTACTGTGAGTTTATTTTATCACTGTGTAACATATTTCTAGGTTATTTTACTTGCTCCAGGGCACTGGTTCTTATACTTTTGCTTGTAACTAGCAGCATCTGGCATTAGGTTTAATTTTAAATATATTTAGGCTGATTTCACTTGCCATTATATAATTGAATGCAGGTAGTTGCATGACAATACAGAAAATAAAGAAATAAAGCAGAGTTCTCTCATGCACTTTGCTCACTGAGACCTGACACGCCAGATTCCACATGGAGAAGTTCCTGTATAGTTTCTGTGTGCAATGTAGGTCTGGAATCTGGTGTTTCAAGATCTCTGTTTCCACAGTGATGCTCAGCATGAGCCAGAAGATAACCAACAGAAAGTGTCAATGAAAGCTCATTAAAGTTCAGACTAAATCCCTTGGTACTAACTGCATTTAAGGAAAAGCATCTTGGCATCTGTAGAGTAACTAGTTAATGCTGTACCTGGATCATTTATTAACTTGTGTGTGTGTGTTTAGCTGTCAGAGGCACGGCGAGAAGTGGAGGCTGCACGAAGCCGAGCTCAGGAACTTCAGGCTCAGATGGAGGAGCTGCAGGAGGAGGTGTCTCTCCAGAGCAGTGGACACGGGGACATGTCCATCCTCTCTGAGATGGAGCACAGTCTGGACGCTGTGGGCTGGAGCCAGGACAGAGAGCAGGTGACTGACCCAGATAAAGCAGGCTCTAATTCACAAAGCAAGAACAGGAGGCTCTGAGAACATTACGCTGCAGCTGCACATAAGCCTAATGTCCCCTTGCTCAATGCTAAGTGTGGACTAGAGGGCTGTATATCACCTCAGCCTGTGAACCAATGAAATGTGTTCGCTGGAGTGCTAGAGCTCCATCCAGTAAAGATTTCTACCAATACTACACACCTTATACCAATCAATTCAACCCAAAACAGCATGTAAACAGCCTGTTTTGTTCTCATAGTTTTTGTGATGTCACAAAAAAGAGCACACATTTACTTATACCCGACTCTTCAGCATGCGGCTGTTTTGTCCCGCTCAGTATAGTGCTTGAAAAGGATATAGACTGTGAAATGTAGACAATGAAAACCAGGTGAAATCTGTAGAAGCCAGGTCTCAAGGGCAGGGATCTGAATACTTCAGCTGAAGAACTTATCTACTGGCATTTCAGGACGAATACTGTGGGAGATTATGTCATTCCTGGAATTGAGATCTGCTCTGTTTATAGCATCAAGAAGGAAATGTTGCTCTCATCTCATGGGAATAAATAGAAGCCTCCAGAATCAACAGCTTAATCATTCCTCACCTTGCTGTTTGCTTAGTGTCTTTAATGTTATTAAACCCACGCCTATTTTCATCTGTAATGAGTCCTTCTGAAACACACGTGAGTGTTATTGTAGAGGTCATTTAGATAAGGCACAGCTCTGATTTCGATTAATGCTTAACTCTTGGTGTAAAAAAAAAAACCTAGATGTTTTTAATGGAAGCATGAGTTCCTTCCCATACACTTGAGTCATGAGGGACTTTTATAATGATCTGTTTAGCAACTCGTGCCTTCCTCAGACTGTGTGTTTCTGTGAGTCATCAGAGACTATATATAGTGTTGAGGCTTTTACCACAGAAATGTTTTCTGAATATGACTGACAACAGCGTGACAGCATTGTTAGCGAGCAGGATGTTTGAGGAAACACTGTACACATGGTTGATGTGAATTTATGCAAATGGCTTTGATATTAAAATCATCTAACCAATGAAAAATCATAGTAAACTAATTCATTTGACAGATTAATCACTACATACCTGAGGGCTACACTGTTACTTTTGTCCAGTTATTATTGAAGTGGTGGAACATGATCTTCCAACCTGACTTCTTGGATGTACACATTTGTCGAGAGGGTGTGCAGGGCATTTTAAGACAAAAGACATGTGTAGGTTTATTCTGTGCTTGTGTATATATATATATATATGATGCTAATAAAACAAGAAACCAGTTCCACAATGACACACCGAACAAGTTTGTTTACATCATCTTCTCTGAGTTGTGGTGAACAGTACGAAATATTGATGGCTTTTGAGAGTAATATGTAAATTACTGGTGGATCTGATCTTGTCTCTAGGTCACACAGGCAGTGACATCTATTCTGGACATGCTGGTTCCAGAGACTGTTCACAACAAAGATGACCTGCAAAGCATGCTGGGAGAGCTGAAGCGTGTGGCAGAAAGGATAATGAATGACGAGACTGTGCAGGTGAGCCCTGTGGCCAAACTGATACAACACACACAACCAAACCATTATTCAAAGAGACGCTGACCTCGTTTCGCTGCCGCTCTTTTCACTGACAGAAACCTGATCCTCTCTCTGTGGAGCCTTTACTGTACCAACCTTTACCAAGCACCTGGACACACAGAGGGAGTTATTTATTATTGTTAACGTGCAAAGTTTTTTAATTCTGTTATTTTTTATAAGAGAATCTGCATAGTATTAAGGGGTAAACCTTACAACATGTTATTGTTTACTGATTATGTAAACATTCCGTTTATGTAAAGTGTATTGTCACCACAGAATTGATCTAAATCAAATGAGTGTTTGCAAAGTTAGGTCTGACACACCTCACGGTCGTTCACAAGTAAAGACAGATACAGAACAATAATAGCGCTTCCAGTAAGTCCACTCAGATAGAATAATAAGAGTAATATGTGAAAGATCACACTCACATCACAGAAACAAATGCCAAATCAACAATTACAATTATTTTAATACAGTGTCTAATGATAAATCAAGAGTCAAGTCAAGAGAGTTTTATTGTCAATTCTGCATGTGTACAGGACATCTCCAAGATGCAGTAACATTTAACAAAAAATAGACTAAATTCAACTAAACTAAGGATATAAATATATGAAAGCGAACAAACAGAAGACAAGTGCAGGACGTACGATACCAGCAGCTCACTGATAGACGTACATGAGACAATAGGACACTGACTGGAGACAATAACCTGATTTGGAGGTAGGAACCTGGTGCTGCTCACCCTCTCCACAACAGCCCCGTTGATGAATAGAGGGGCATGTTAAGTTCTCCTGAATTCCACAACAGTCTCCTTGGTCTTCTCAGTGTTCAGAGAGAGATTGTTGTGTTTGCACCAAGAGGCCAGCGGCTCACCTCGCTCCTGTAATGTGACTCATCGTTGTTGTTGATGAGGCCTATCACAGTCGTTTCATCCGCAAACTTGATGAAGAGGTTGGAGGTGTGTGATGGAGAGCAGTCAGAAACACTACAGAAATATGTTAATACAAGTCCAAAATCCCTTCCATTTATGTCGAAGTGTTGGTGCTGAACATGTCTTAACACACAAGCTGACCGTGTTCCAGTTAAACATTCAGAATATCCTATACCCCATATTTTCATTGTTAGCTTGCCTCAGGTTAGCACTGTTAGTGATACAAATTGATAACAATGTATTACGCAAAATTTTTCACAACTAAACCCCATGGAAACGTGTTTACATAATGCAGTGGGACAGGACTGTACACAGCTGATTTAATGAGACTCAAATAGATAGAAGCACTAATAAACTGTAAAACACAACTGATTTAACACACTGTCGATGTGCACTACAGCTGTCTTGGGTGGGTGAGGCACTCAGATTTTCCGAGTAGGAAACCCGACTTGTGGGAGGATCCAGATTAAATTTTCAACTTGGAACTCAAACGTTCTGAAATCTAAGTTCAAATGGAAGGCAACAGCAAAGCTCCTCTTCAGACGTGACAACCTTTAAACATTTGCACTTTCCATGCCTTTACATGAGCTAAAGCTAAAGCTAACAGGCATTCGTTAGAGCAGTGTTGGATCATGAGGACACAAGGCCTTTCAGCAAACTCTAATGAAGCAGTGTGTTCTTCAAAAACTGACAAAGCCAGATAACAGAGGTCATTTTAAAAGTTGTGGGGTTAATCTGTGTAATAAGCAGCCATTTTGTCAGAATGCTTCAGTGTGCGTAAAAAATGGGACATGCGTCAGGGCTCTTTGTTGTTTCTGTGGCTGAAAGTGTGCTCAGGAGCATCGGGGTGGAAAACTGGCTCAAGAGGAGCAAATGAGAGGGAGAAAGACGCAGGGACAGAAAGTCATTTATATCCATGTTACCTGATCCTAAGCCTGGAGACTTAAAAGCCCCTCCCTGTGGCCCCTAACAAAGGAACCCCTCACATCGCCCTCAGCCCTGAGCTCAGTGATAGTGATGCTCCGTATCTGTGTTTCCCTTTGTCTCTGGCAGCTGAAGAAGCTCATTGTGGACGAAGGGAGCGTGCAGTATGAGAACACGGCCTGGATACAGGAGCTGCACGATCAGGTGACAATAGCTTGAGTGTTAAAGTGATCAGGGACAATTTCTGATTTCTGACTGAGCCTTTGTCCCCGAGTTACAAAAAAATCAGGCCCAGAGCCTGAGATTAGCAGCAACTCAAAGAAATGACACTAATCAAACTTCTATATTGTAATGATTTACAGAACCTTACCGACTTTGTATTAAACAGCAACGAATTAAATATTATATTAAATTCTCTGTAAAAGAGATTTTTGACATTTTTCAGTATTAAATCATAACTAACAACGTTACGTTTACATTTAGCAAATTTTATAATTTTACAGGTAAAAAAACACAAGGTTATGACCTGAAATTGTTTAATTATTTTACATGTAGGGTATTGAATGACAAAACAACCCCCAAAATATTTTTGTTTTGGAATTTTACCGTCATCAACACTACAATCCACATCAATGTAAACTCTGCATTATTGACTCACAGACAATGCACATTCTGTTCTGTTTAAAACTTAAAACCTCGGAAAAGTGCACGATTGAGTTTGTTAATATTTCTTCACTTTTTCTCTCCTTTCCCCTCTCTCTCTCTCTCTCTCTCTCTCTTTGTGTCTCTCTTTGTCTGTCTCTCCCTCTCTCTCTCTCTGTCTCTCTCTCTGTCTCTGTCTCTCTCTCTCTGTCTCTCTCTCTCTCTCTCTGTCTCACTCTCTCTCTCCCTCTGTCTCTATTCCCCTCTCTCTCTCTCTCTCTCTCTCTCTCTATGTTCCTCTCTTTCTCAGAATGCACGGCTCGTGGAAGAAAATGCAGAACTCAGACTCGAAGTGGGCAGAAGGCCAGATGAAGAGATTGTTCAGCAAGCCATAAAGGACAGAGACGATGCTATTGCCAAGTATGTAAAGGAGCCACACACTTTCTAATAATCTGCTTCAATTATGAACTAATAAAGCCAAAGTAAAGTCAGGCATTCTCGGAGCTGTCACATTCTGGCCGTTTTATCATCACTACATAACATTTCATCTGCCACATTTAACAGATGCTCTTTTCCTAATGAACAAATTAATTATTTACTCATATCCAAAGTTGCTTTACAAAACATTATCAGATTAAATGACAGAGGGAATTCCAGTCTGAACACTTTCTCCATAATCTTGAATTTGAAATGTAATTGATATAATATAATAAATGATATATATATTTTACTCAATACAGGAAGACAGCTGTGGAAGCAGAACTGTTGAGGAGCAAGAGTGATATAATATGCCTGAACAACCAGCTGCTAGAGGCCATCCAGCGCAAACTGGAGCTCTCTCAGGAACTCGAGGCCTGGCAGGTGGGTCACACTTGGGGTCCTTTACAAGACTCTGATCTGTCACTTTCTAAAGCCCCTCATCTGCTTATATACTGATGTTCAAAGCTCGGGTCAAAGCCAGGGCCAATTTCCACGCTGCTACTGCATGCTTCCTGTAGAATGACGAGCCAAACATACGTGTTATCTGTGTTAACTCGTGCAGGCCAACATTTAGGCTTTTATACATTTGTGTCCCTGTGTGTTATTTGTGTTTACTTTGTCACATTTGACCAGAAAACAGATTCATATCCTCAGATATAGCACATCAGCTCTATCTCTCATCAAAGGCTGGAATGTATGAGTCTACAGACAAACGAAAAACCAAAAAACATGTTTCAGCAGTGAAAAAAAAGGATCAAAACATTTCTATGTGCAGAAAGATAAAATGAAGCAATGCAGAAGGTGACAGAAAATACTATTTATTCATCTGAGGTTTACATAACAGTTTGATGATACAGGAAATGCTAAACTGCAGGCTGCTGAACTGGATCTTGCTTGTTTGCCAAATAGTTGTATTTTTACAGAGAAACCCCTTTAAAAAATGAGAAACAGCAATGTTTTAAAGATAGCAGACGTCTTTCCTGCTAATCAGATAGTCCAAGCTAATAAAACGTGCACTGTAATGTACATCATTCCAAAAATGATCTGCCATCTCCCCCTGCTGGACACATCAAAGAAATGCCCAGGCTTTCCAGTTAAAACATTTTATTTACATAAAAAGCAGGTCTTGGTTTTATTATATTATATTATATCGCCTCTGATGTGATGTGTGCTTTTCTCCACAGGATGACATCCAGATCATCATCAACCAGCAGCTGAAGAGCCAGCACCAGACAGAGCAGCAGTCTGACCGGAAGAGGAACGGATCTGCCCGAATCTCATTCCTCCGCAAGTCTAGAAGACCCTCAACCTCAGCGTCCTGCACGTCCGAGATCAACACATCCGGAAAACCGGCGCCCTGGAAAGACTGGCTCAAACTGGGGAAATAAACTTACCCTGTGTTCTCAGTGGAAACGAAACAAAGATCCAGCATCAACTGCTGAGCACATCTCTGATTCCCAAAGGTCTGGGCACTCGAGCAGAGATACGGAAAGCCATAGAGAAGGCCTGTAAACACTACTGTCACTTAACGCAGTGGACGCTTAATGCTGCCTTGAGAGAAAGTGCACAGATCTAGAACTGAACACAAACCCGATGACAGCCGTCATGTTGAATCGAAAAGTGCTTATCAGGAATGAGACTGTTATTCAGCTCTTCACTGTTGACCTTTTGGAAACACTATTTAGAGTAGGTTCTAGATATTAGTCTAGTACAGCTACCTTCCTCCGGGCAAAGGGAGCAGGATTTTCAGGAAAGCAGATTTCACTCTCAACTGCACAGCTCCAGATGTCATTGTAGGAATAAATCTTTCTACAGATGAACAGAAATGATCAAAATATCTTCCACTGGAAAAATAACTCAAATTGAGTTTGTAATATTAAAAACAATGATTAAATACCAAGTAGATGTACTGCACACTGTTTCATTTAAATACGGTCAGATGTAAATCCTGCATGTATTCAAGTGCCAACATTTACTCTTTAAAGTCGATGTAGATTTCTGTTGGCCACGTTCATGACGCTAAATTCAGAATAATGGTGACTTATTTCAGTCTGATTGGCTGTGAATCGGAGATTGAGTTAGGAACTGCCATTAAAATAAAGTGTCAGTGTGAAGATTTTAAACACTTAAAGGGCCAATAACATAGTTTTTGTCCAAAATGTAAATATACAAATAAGAGCCTCAACTCTTTTCCATTCCAGGAAATGATATTTAACGAGCTGTAGTTGCAGTAAGTGATTGACACTAGGGCACTTTGATTGTCAGTATTTTTCAATACCAATACCTTGCTATATTCAATACCTTTATTATTTTTTTATACCAAATCCTGAAGTGTAGTTTTGTTGGTACTGTGTATTTAAATGTAGTTTACACTGGTGCAGCTGATCTCAGAAACGATCTCAGTCAGGATGAACAAGATGATCTGGGCCTCTGTACTACAGCTAATGACAGTGTTAATGACTGTTATCTTTGTCTTACCAGAAGAATGACTGAAACCCTATAATGTTTATATCATGTTTATAATAGTGTTGATTGTTGTATTTCTATAAAGTAGTATATATGATATCTGTATATTGATAAATATTGTTCTAAATGCATGTTTTTGTATTCACTGCTCATATTGTGAAATAAAGATTTTTTTTTACATTTGAAAGTATTTTCCTATTGGTTTAATTGTTTCAAATATGATTAAATGGGGGCTTTATTTCGTATTTTTTGATTCTCTGAGCTCCAGGGACCATACAGGAGCACTTTGTACTTTTACAAGTACTGTAGCCCAGCTGTTGCTCTGTACAGTTTTTAGCCTTTCACCATGTTCTTCAATAGTCAGGACGCCCAATAGAGCAGGTAAAAACGTGTAAAAAATAATAATAATAAATAAAAAAAGAGTATCGGTGTATCGGGATACAAGTTCTTTCAGAACTCCGTGGCCAATAATTAAAGCCGTGTGTTGCGGTTGCCCTCTAGCGGTGAGTAGGGAATATGGCAGGGTATATTTATTTTTTCCACCACAAGATGGCGGACAGTTTAGCAGAGACAGGAGCTGTGACTAAAATTAATTTAAACGTTTAGGTGTTTGATTATATTTTAAAAAATAGAAACATGTTTGGCTAATTCTGTCAAAATACCTGTCCTCCTGGTATTAAAACAAAAGTTATGAGTGTGCTCAAAAACCTATTTGAGAATGGTATATCATCTTTCATTATTGGTTGGTTGACTGCAATGTTAACAACCAGAGTGCTCTTTACAAGCAGAGATACACAGCACAGAACAGAGGGGACGGATTTTACACACTGATGTGCAAATTAAGGGCTGAAGGTGGTGTTTATTGATTGCTTTATAATCTTGTTATTGACACAGCACCTGGGTGCCATCAGGTGTTTCCCAAGTTTCTGAAAACAAACAAACTATATCAGTTTCTTAAAATGAACTCTTTTAACTGTCTGAGATCATGCAGTTGCTGAAGAGCTTAAGCAGATGTCCGTTGGCCAAAGTGATGTGTGCCAGGAGACCTCACTTCACTGTAATAAGGGAGGCAAAATAATTAACCTTTCATTTCCAAAGAAGGACCTGTTCATTCCAAATATTACATAGTCTTTCCTGCTTTTGCTTTATGAGATGACCGGTGATATCCAGGTCAAGCTGATAATGTTGGAACAGTGAGTAATATGTTCTTTGGAAGAAATTTAAGGAGGAATCCACTTCCAGTGAAACACTTCTGCTCTCTGTAAAAAGCCTGTTACATTTAAAGTTGGAGAAGCTATTAGATGTATCTCTCAAACCATGCCTTCACAGCAAATTCTCTCGTGTTAAATCTACACTATTAGTGTTAACACCGAGAGCGTTAAATTATTACACTAGCAGTGTTAATTTAACACTAATCGTGACCCAAATGTAAACAGTTAAATATTGTAAACAGAGTACAATGGATGTTCTCTGACTCAGAAGGACTTAAGTTTGTTTACAGACGTTGCCATTAATACTGAGATGATATTTCTGAAGTGGAACTCCCCATGAACAGTGTTGCATTAGCCTGAATATTCATCTTCTGTGGAAAACAAATACAAATTTGGAACTATAACAAGTTAGGCCCAGTTATTATGGCACCTTTCCACTGCATTGTACCTACTCTACTCAGTACTACTTGCTTGGTACGTAGTTGTTGTTGTTTTTGTCTTAAAACCCTGTCCCTTATCTGAACAGCTGGCTTTAATAGTTATGCATTCATGTGTTGTTATTGTTGTCGTTTGGGACTGAACATAGCTCCCTTATTAATTCAGACAGATCAGTAGAGTTTGTTCCTTCCTTGTTGCCGCATTCAGCTCTCACTGGTTTCTTTCGTCAGCCGCCGATCCAAGGAGGGTTTGAACCTCCATGGTGTATTTTTACGAGCTGCCATAAGTCAATGCCATTATGTGATCTCTGCTGTAGCTTGATGAGTTTGTGCTGGACATCTGGCATAGAAAGACGACTCTCTCTGGCCAATAAGTGCTCTGCAAGGTTTGCACATCACAGTTTAGTCCCTACTTTGCTCTCCTGGATCCATGAGAGAGCAGGGACTAGAAATGACCAGGGACCAGGACCAAATTTACCCAGTCAAAAATAAAAAAGCAGTGTAGGGTTGAGTAGAGTAGGACCATGCAGTGGAAAAGTGCCTTGAGTTGTGGTGGCTTTCGTGATCTGGAACTAATCATCAAACATGACCTTGCTTATACTTGTGGTCAAATGCAATCAGATTATCACAGCAATATTCCAGTATATGTATGCCCTCTCCCTCCCTCCCTCTTTCTCTCTGTATTGTTTCAGAGCCACAGATAAGCAACAGCAGTGAGCCGGAGGCACCTCCAAGGGGGAGGTAAAACCTAACCCTAAACCTATCCATAAAACCTCCAACCTGACGGTATCCACCTATTTACTGTTCTCCTGCCTCTGTGTCCCTCCCACTTCCTGGTCTCCAGCCTGCAGAGATATATACTTGGGGCAGCAGCTCTGAGCACCTCCTCCATTCTCTCCCTGATCTCAGGTGAATGTGTCTCCTAACAAAGACGGTCTCTGTGTCCCTGCCCCTCCAGTATCGGTCATGTGACCAGAGTTTCACAGAAAACACAGCAACGAGTGGCTTGGGTTTCCCTGGGATCTCTCAACTCTCCAAATAACACAACTCTGCCTTTAAACACAAGGCCTGTTTGAGACGGACCGAGCTGGAACTGGTTTAGAGACATAGACACATGGCATATGTTAGTTAGCAAAACATTTGCTACAGTGGAATCTTTTCCAGTGGTGTTTAAAAGTTATTGACAAAACCATGACAGGTTTTTAATCAAGACACAGAGCTATTCACATGTTCTTTGTAGGGAAAAGGCATTTTTAGATAATGTAGTATCTAAATATACAGCTACACCAAAGTTCTCAGAGGGTTCTTTAAGAACAATAAGGGTTCTATGTAGAACCATGATAGAAACATGTGTATCCTAAATGGTTCTTCTTGTAACAATGGAAAAAACTGTTTAGTTCTCTGTATTATTCAAAACAATATATAGAACCATTGCCTTAACTAAATAACACTTGAAAAATAACTTTCTTAAGTGTTTATAAAAATTATTTAGTGAAATCAATGGTCTTTTTAAAAACTTTATGCTTCCATCTGTCATTTTTATGGCATTAATCAACAATAAAAAATATTTGTAGTTACAGTGTGCAGTGATGCTCAGGGTGATGTTTGTTCTGAGACCTTTTCAGTCTAAAAATGCCATGTTCTGTGTAAAATAAATGAAGGGAGGTTTATCAATGCAGCTCACACACACACTCTAAAAAATGCTGGGTTGTTTGTAGAGGATATTATAGTTATTATTATTATTTAATGTTGTTATATAACAATCGAAAACATTTTCTCTTGTTTTAATAAATGTTGTAAGCTACTTTCAAGGAAATTAAATTGTCATTTATATTTCTATAGTTGAGTTTGTTTGTGTGTGTGTGTGTGTGTGGGGGGGGGGGTGCATTACATGAACAAGAGTAGTACATTTATAATTTACAGTTGGGCAAAGGCCTAACAAACCCCTTAACCCAACATACTTGGGTTAAAACAACTAATGCTGGGTTTGTCCCTATTGGACCCAGTGTTGGGTTGCCAAATTGTCCCATATGAATGAATCCATATGAACGTAATCATGGCTAGGTTTAGATAGAACATCAACAGCTCAAGCACTGAATTAGTCACCCTTCATTAAAAGATCACTAAGTAGTAGAGCCCAGGAGCAAAAACACCAAACATTACCAAGTGTTCTTTTAAATCCAAAAAATTTATGTTATAAATTACTTTCTGTTTTCTTTCTTTGTATTTAGAGAATTGAACAATTATTAATTATTCTGAGTATTAATAATTATGCCACTGTGACTCAGCATGTGTTGAGTGATGTGTATTGCTTCATGGAGATGAGCTGCTCTTCACCTGTTAAAACCGGCTGAAGTAGCCACACAGTGTCTGATGTCACAGTTTCACTTCCTTTTAGACAGAAAGTTGTTCTCCTTTGATCCTAAAGAATGTGTTTTTCAGAAATACTGACCACCTCCTCCTCTGACAACTTCCACGTGATGCCGAAAGACAAGAGCAGTTCATTTGTAAACTATAATTGAGCATATTTAAACCTTACAAACCTCTGAGGTCACTGCTGTCATGCCCATATAAGGAGTTCCAGAGGCTGAGCAGGAATGAGATCACCAAGGAGTCAAAATACAAGTTTTGCTACTTGTAATCAGCCAAAACATTACACTGGCCTTGTTTCTGCTCTCCACTGACCACACAGGTCACTCTGTAGTTCTGAGATGATCAATAGCTTTCCGTATTTTGTTAGTCACTTTTCACCCTGTTCTTCAGTGCTCACACATCTTTAACTTTACTTATGTTTACTGAAGCACTGAGGTTTATTTTCCAAATATAAGTATAGTATAAGTATAGTATAAGTATAGTACAAGTATGGTGTAAGTATAGTATAATATAAGTATAGTATAGGTATAAGTATAGTACAAGTATGGTGTAAGTATAGTATAATATAAGTATAGTATAGGTATAAGCATAGTACAAGTATGGTATAAGTATAGTATAAAATAAACATAGTATAAGTATACTACACGTATAGTATCATTATAAGTATAGTATAAGTATGGTATAAGTATAGGTCTAAGTATGGTATAAGTATAGTATAATATAAGCATAGTATAAGTATAATATAAGTATAGTATAGGTATATGTATAGTATAATTATAAGTATACCATAAGTATAGTATAGGTATAAGTATAGTATAAGTATATTATAGGTATAAGTATAGTATACGTATAGTATCATTATACGTATAGTATAAGTATAATATAAGTATAGTATAATTATAAGTATAGTACAGTATAAGTATAGGTATATCAGTGGAGTAGTAGTATATATGTAAGTTCAGTATTTCAATACTTTTTGGGACTATATTGGCCCATGTTTTCGTTTATGAAATGACACCTTAATTAAACTTTGGACACACAACTAACTGTATTTTGTGCTACAACTACACTAAAAGTAAACTATAGGTATCTTTTGGATTATAATAAGAATAAAGTCTGTTACAATACTCTCAACCCTGGGGATAATATTGTTAATTAAATCAACCAAATGTTTGTCTGTTTCTGTGTTGGTTAATAACACTGTACATAAAAGATAAATAATCATAGAATTAATAAGTAAACTTTCATCAAAATCTTAAGCGCAGGTATAGACCAAATATACATAGACATTTCTGTATAGTTGTCAGTATAATCACAGAAAATACACTGAAAACAAGTGTACTAGTTTTATTACTAATTTTATAAGGGCAGGGCGAGTTATTTTAAAGGTTTTATCATTTAGTTTGGCTTTATTTCATCCTGTCATGTGATGAGTGTAAACTAACAAACGAATGTTTACTTTCTGTTGATAAGCAACATCCCTTCTGCCTCCCACTGGGGATACTGCATAATTCAGAAAGGTGTAATTACTGATAGTTGCTGGTTTACGGTCTAAGACGTGACATCATGCGATGTCATCATGACTGGATGCAAATATACGTGTAGCTGAGTCTATTTTTATCTCTCTATGATCGACACGTCTAGAAGTATTTTTCTTCAACTGTCTGCCTATAAACACAACACAACCCCGAAGGAGATGATCCTGTATGATCCTGAACAACAGGTGGGGCTGGATGGATGGTAAACTGATACGTTCATGTCTTGCACCACCTTAAACATGGCACCATCAATATTTAACATTAACCATCTGTTTAAAGGTGCTACATTTGACTGCTGTGGTCAGGGAGCACAAAGTGATACCACAGTGGAGAACACACCTGCCCAACATCGTCAGTATGTGCTGTGTTCTGAGATTATAAATGTGTACTTTTTAAATCTGTAAATGTACATGTTTAAGCATAGGTCTGATCTAACGTACCTTGAAGAGTTTTAATCTAAATATTGTCCTTCTTTAAAACAATTAAAACAAAAATGCTCATCTAAGAAGTCTTTATATTCGATGTTGGAACTTTATTCAGTTGTGAATGAGTGTAAGGTTACACTGCCCAGCACCACACATGGGAAAGAGGGGTTTAAAGCCACTCAGCACTAAATTTTATCATCAGAATCTGACCTCACTAATGCCATAAAATCCTCACAGCAAGGTTCCATCTAAAGCTCCAGTCTAAAGCTGTTTGGCCACATGGTCTATGTATATATGTTTTTTTAGTAATTAATTAAGGATTTTATCAATGACACATGAGGAATGTGGAGATAAGGCGACCACAGACTGCTACTCTAATCTCTCCAGTGTATATCACTAGAATTAAAGCAAATGAAATATAATGAATGGACAATGTATTTTAATAAATGCAACATTTATTACACAGTCACACATACATTTCCAATGCAAGCAATGAATACAAATCACTCACTTTCTTCAAAGAACAGTTCAGACAGGACAGTGTGATTCAGGACAGGCACAGCTTGACATGTACGTTCTTCTCAGCCTCACTCGGTCCACAATGAAGGGCTCACATTGTGCCTCCTGGCTTGTTTCCCACTCTCTTTGCCACAAAGCCCTTTGTGTACAACAGAATACAATGTGCCCCAGCTCAGATAACTGTTTATTTCATTGTTTTATGGGTGATCTTTATCATCTTTGACTTTCCCCAGTGCTCAGTGATGAAGCAGACAATACAAACATGTGCGTTTTTTATTAATACATAGTGAAATACATTTTAAAGGAGGATGTTAAACTCTTGAATTGTCTCAGTTTGTCAAATGGCTGTGCTTTATAAATGTTTTTCTAGGAATTACCATTAGAAATCTTCACTGGACATTTTGGGTGTTAATATAATGGATGTATGTGTTTATTGATAGGAAAAACTGTGATGACATTCTGTACCTTCATTTACAATGAACTATTTCATCTCAAAACCTTCATATCAGAGTCTTTGTTTACATCTCAACCGGCAAATGACACTGAAGTTCAGAAAGTCATCGCTTTTCCTTCTTTAACCCACTTGTGAAGTATAAATATAAAGTCTTTAAGTCTAAGGAACTGGTGATCTTGGTGTTACAGCATTTAGAAAACAGACTTTCTTAAAATGTACAAGTCAGAAGTTTCTCTGTTTCTTTCCACCTTCATGAACACTGTGGTTTTCTGCATTTTCTTTCATCACAGAGTCTGAGAAGGCAATGACACTTATGTAAATCCTTGTCAAAAACAGAAAAAACCCTGAACAAAAACTCTTTAAAAAAGAGTTTTTAAAATGTTCCCCAAACCTCATACATAGTCCCTCCTGTCGTACCCTCTAGCAGCTGTGGACGGAGGGTCGAAACAAGCCGTTCTGGAGGGATTATTACACTTCTTCACCTGTGGTGGACAGGAGCAGCAAAGCAAAGATCCGCCCATCAGGAGAAGAGCAGCAGCAGCCCAGCCGATATAGAGTGCAGCCCCAAGTTCCCTGCGCTGTGCGTCGGTCAGCAAGGGGTTGTAGAAGTCCCTGATGATGCTGTTGGCTGACCAGCAGACAGGGATGAGCTGCATGAGTCCAGCCACGATGAACAGAACCCCAGCCATGATCATCACTTTGGCCTTGGAAACCTCGTCTTCAATGCAGTTGGTGCATTTGGCCCCAGCGATGGACACCAGCACAGCGAGAACCGTCAGCAGAATGGAGATGACAGTCAGTGCCCGGGCTGCCTGAAGGTCCTGAGAGAGAGCCAGCATGGAGTCGTAAACCTTACACTGCATCTGCCCCGTGCTCTGGACCACGCAACTCATCCACAGTCCGTCCCAGATGATCTGCGCTGTCACAATGTTGGAGCCGATGAAAGCAGTGACCCTCCACATGGGCAGGGCACAGGACACGATGGCCAGGAGCCATCCCAGGACACACAGCGCAATGCCAATGAGCTCCAATCCAGCAGACATGGTCAGAGTTGGGTTCCCCTCCTTTCTGGTGCTTACAGATGCTCAAGTGTCCGTGATGAGTTTGAGATGGTGAGATCCAGCCACTTTCAGCCAATGCCTCAGAGTCAGTGATGTGCAGAAAGAAGTATCCCTTTATACTCCAACTCAGGTAGAGGGGGAGGAGTATTCCTGGCCAGTGACATCATTCAGAGGAAGGTCTTAAGTCTCCAGTGTCCTGGTCCGCTCTGGATCATGGTACAGAAAGTTTTATTAAGAGTTAAGAGTAGGAGTGGGAGCCACCTACTTACTGTACGTCCATCTGTAAATATCAGGAGATAAGTCTACTCAGAGGAGGGCAACCAAGCCCAGACCCACACAGTGCATGGTGGTACTGAACATTCTGCCTCACTCCTGCCAAAAAAAATAAATGTCTACAGCGGGGATGCCAGATGTGAAAGGTTTGCTGAGGGCTTTGTGCCAAAGGGCCAGAACCATATCTAAAAGGCTGGTTTGTGTCAGAGCAGCAAAGCTGTACAAGCTCAGGTTGTATTAGGTGTATAAATATGTTTTAAAATGTGTTTGAGTAACATATAATCATAATTCAGAATTCATAGTTAGTGTTGCAATCACACAGGTCCAGAGACCTGGAGGTTGTGGGTTCAATTCTCACTCCAGGTGACTGTCTGTGAGGAGTGTGGAGTGTTCTCCCTGTGTCTGCGTGGGTTTCCTCCGGGTGACTGTCTGTGAGGAGTGTGGTGTGTTCTCTCTGTGTCTGCGTGGGTTTCCTCCGGGTGACTGTCTGTGAGGAGTGTGGTGTGTTCTCTCTGTGTCTGCGTGGGTTTCCTCCGGGTGACTGTCTGTGAGGAGTGTGGTGTTTTCTCCCTGTGTCTGTGTGGGGTTCCTCTGGGTGACTGTCTGTGAGGAGTGTGGTGTGTTCTCTCTGTGTCTGTGTGGGTTTCCTCAGGGTGACTGTCTGTGAGGAGTGTGGTGTGTTCTCCCTGTGTCTGCGTGGGTTTCCTCCGGGTGACTGTCTGTGAGGAGTGTGGTGTGTTCTCCCTGTGTCTGTGTGGGTTTCCTCCGGGTGACTGTCTGTGAGGAGTGTGGTGTGTTCTCTCTGTGTCTGTGTGGGTTTCCTCCGGGTGACTGTCTGTGAGGAGTGTGGTGTGTTCTCTCTGTGTCTGCGTGGGTTTCCTCCGGGTGACTGTTTGTGAGGAGTGTGGTGTGTTCTCCCTGTGTCTGTGTGGGTTTCCTCCGGGTGCTTTGGTTTCCTCCCACAGTCCAAAAACACACCTTGGTAGGTGGATTGGCGACTCAAAAAGTGTCCATAGGTGTGCGTGTGTGTCGCCCTCTGAAGAATTGTCACCCTCTCCAGGGTGTGTTCCTGCCTTGCGCCCAGTGATTTCTGGTAGTCTCCGAACCCACCGCGACCCTGAACTGGAGAAGAGGTTACAGATAATGAATGAATGAATGAATATCAAGCACATTTATTTCTCTGAGCTGTCTGCCTGAACTCTAAAACATACTAAAATGTGCTTAAATTACTAATAAAATATAAAATAAAAGTCACTAATAAAATAAGACCATGTCAAAATAGTCACTAATAAAAATGATGTCGTAGCACAAAATATACACTAATATTATATTATGATACATGTAAATGTGAAAGAATTTGATTGATAAAACACTGAGCATATACATATTAAAGGTTATTAGAAGAGTGACTAAAATAACATGACTAGTACACTCAGTATATTTAAATTACATATTAGTAATTAATTCATACAAATTAGTGGTTCCAAAACAGTACACTGTAAGTACACTTTCTTTTTCCACAAGAGATGTTAGTGACTGTGGACATAGTTTATTAATATTTCATATTTAGTGTTTATATATATCTCACTCAATCTTCACTGAGCCATGGAATGTGTGTATGGGTTGTTGACTGTGTATTAAAACAATAGGGGGCCATCTGTTAGCGATTATAACCAAGAAAATTATCTGTTATCCATCTGTGTTATTTAGCACAGTTTTAAGTCAAAATCCGGGAAATAGGATCCATTTCCTACCCTTTCACACATGGGTGCATGATGCACAAACACACACACACACACACACACTACATGCCTGTGAGTGTCCTCTAGCTGACTCCTGGAATTAAAACTTTTGGTTGCTTCAGGGCATCAACTTTAAATGCTCAGTGCTTTTCTAAGAGTTTAACTAAAGCAGCTGGATGAATTTACTCATTAGTAAGTGTCCACACACTTTATGCAGAGGGCTGGAGGCTGTGTAGGGAGTTGAGGAGTCATTCATACTTTGTTTTTCTTTCGTTGGTATTTTTTTTTTCCCTCAGGTCAAACATGTTTCGTTTATTTTGATATGAACTGGTATTTTCTTGATAATTTTTAAACCCACAAGCTTGTTGTGAAATTAAATCTGACATTCAGCACCTCAACAGTGACCCTTAAAACCAACAGGGGTCGGCAACTCCAGTCCTGGAGGGTCACTGTGATTTCTGTGCTTATATACACCTGATTCAACAAATCTGTAAATAACCAGGTTTATACTTTCCGGCCCTCCAGTTCTGGAGCTGTCCACCCCTTCCACAGAGGGCACTTGTGTAGGTAATAAAGCTTTGTTTATAAATTTATTTGTTCAGGTTTATCCCGTCACATTTATAATCTTAGCTAATAATTAAACAGCACTAATATTTTTTGCTAAAGATCCTTGCTGCAAAATTTTCATGACATCATCTGCATTCCTTAAATTCCATAGGCGTCCAAGACCATTGGTTCAAGTATGTACAGACGGCTCCTCCACATCCAGATAATCTGCGTCTGTCTGAACCTGTGCCATGTCCTAGTTTTCCAGCATTGGCTGTGGATATTCATGTACTTAGCATTCCCATTCATGACCCATGAGTCTTCCAATGACGCAGTTAAAAAAATGTTTAGTGCTTGAATTTACAGAAATTCATATTGATTAAATGATAATATGTGGGTAAAAATAGGGTAATGTGATTATAACGAGTTAGTCAATAGTAATTAACTGTAGTTGAAGTGAAATATTCTTCCTGCCTGTTTCTAAAATACATTCTTTAAGCACATTTCACTTTAAAACATAAAGGGACTTGTTTACATCTCAGCCATTGAAATCTTGAACTCTCATTAATATATCAGTCTTTTCACTCACCCACCCTTACCTTCATTAGATGTGACCTCTAAGACCCCATTCGTCTGTGGATTTTATGGGTGTTTGTCAATCACTTCAGTCTGTGCTTGTCAAGCTTTAACCACAGGGATGGGCTTCAGATACAGCCCAGAAACTCAGATAATGTTCTTCCTTCACATTCCTCAGTCAGGCACCTGGCCTCTGTCTTCGGGCTGAATCAGCTTCATTGTCCTGCTCTGGTTTGGACAGTTAGATTAGGGCTGTAACAAAGGCAAGAGTCTTGTACAGAGAGCCAATAGAACCCTGTTACAGCTAACAGAGAGATGAGTAGAGAACTGCACTGACGGAGGCTCCAACTCAGCACCTCATTATTGAAGGAGGCCTGGAGGCCTGCCATTTTTCTGCTTCCTTTCTTTAAAGGATAAAGTGACAATGAAATTGGCTTTATGTGCATCTATAAAAGAATCAGGAATCTATAAAGGAGTTAAACATTTAATAAAAACATATAAAATTACTTTGTATATACAAAGATTCACTGAAATGTCCAAAAATGCCTCTTCATCACGTTAGACAACGTTTATTATACAATGATAAAGAACATACTTAAGAGAAATGTGAATGTTAATAAAAAGAAATATACAGTTCTAACAGGCATATACAAAAAGAAAAAAACATTTGGCACAAGATTTGTGGCAAAAAAAAGACATGCAAACATAAATACACTGTATTTCCCAAAGTTTTGCCAAAGCAAATGTGAAATCAAGTGAATTTACAGTCGTGATTGTTACTCCGCTGTACAGTTAACAGCGCCACAGCCTGACTCTTCTGAATGACCTTTGGACGACAACAATAACGAACATTTTTAAGCCTCATGTCCCTGGCCTTAAAACTCTCTGTAAAGATGGTGTAATCAAAGCAGGTGGAAGGTCAAAAACACACAGGCTCAAAAACATAGTCCTCAAACATAGTCCCTCCTGTCGTAGCCGCTGGGGGCTACAGATCTCGGAGTGGAGTAGACCATCTTGCTTGGCGGAGCGTACCTTTTCTCCTCTCGCGGGGGGCAGCTGCAGCAGAGAATCGCTCCCCCTATCAGAAGCAGAGCGGCAGCCCCCCACCCCAGATAGAGAGAGGCACCGATCTCTCGTTTCTGCGCCTCCGTCATCACCGGATTGTAGAAATTCATAATTATAGAGTTTGCAGTCCAGGACACGGGGATGATCTGCATGACAGCAGTGCAAATGAACGTGATTCCTGCAGTGATCATTACTTTGGCTTTGGTCCCTTCTTCACCGATGCAGTTGGTGCATTTGGCTCCTATGACTGAGACCAAAATTCCAAGGACTCCCAGCACTATGGAGATCACACACAAAGCCCTGGCAGCCTGAAGATCCGAACTGAGGGCCAGCATTGAATCGTAGACTTTACACTGCATTTGTCCAGTGCTCTGGACCACGCAACTCATCCAGATTCCCTCCCAGATGATCTGCGCAGTCACAATGTTGGAGCCGATGAAGGCTGTGACTCTCCACATAGGCAGAATGCATGAAATGAGGGCAACTATCCATCCCAGAGTCGCTAAAGTGACACCGAGTATCTCCAAACCCAGAGCCACCATCTTGTTCCCTAGAGATCTGGTTCACTCAACTGATAAGACAACCTGAGGGAGGCTCTCGGTAGTGGCCCAATGATTTATAACTACCTCTGCAGGGGAAGGTGGAGTTTGGAGCAGACGAGGCCTCTTGGGGATTGGTCAGACTTTTCAAAATTATGTTTTCCCTCTTCTACTGCAGTCTTGTTTTGGAAACTCTTTAAATGATTCAACATTCAGCTTGACACAAGAGAAGTGAATTGATAACCAGGTCCCAGGGGCATCGGGTTAAAGAATAACTCATAGGTTACATTTAAACCATAAAACGAACAAAACCTTCGGAAAGAAGTATGACCTGGGAGGCAGGATCTGCAAACATGAACAAACCCAGCGGGGGAATTTATCACAGGGGCAGAGTTGGCAATGCAGACTATCGTCCAATAAAAGTGGCATAAAAAGGTCTACGAGCTGAGCAATAACGCACTGATTCATGTATTGACTCTAAAAGCAGAAGGAAACTATTTTGAATAATTTGTTTCCTTAAAGAAAGACCTCAGTATTCCACTCTCATAACTGCACTTATCTTAGTTGTGTCACAGAGCTATTTGGTCTTTTCAGCTTTTTCAGTCTCCTCTTTTAACCCTAAGTCTGTTCATTTTTGATTTACAGGCCAAAGACCCAAGGGTCATAACTCTGTCAAAAACAAGAAAAAAGTATAATGCTAATTCTGACAGCATTACTATAGTTAGCAAGTAGGTAACATTTTTTCAAGGATCTAGATTAAATATGGACATGTGATGCTTGTACAATACTTGAAATGAAAGCAGTTGTAACGTGACATGTTTCAGTGAAACACTGATTTTGCCATTTTTAATGTTTTTTCATTTCTAACCTGAAATTATTATTTAGGTCAGTGACACATCTAGGCTTTCCAAAATTTGTGGGATTTTGAACAATTTTTTAAAATCTAATCCATTGCAAATCAAAACAAAGTTTTATACTTAATACAAAATACTTGATACAAAATCCTGATTGGACACTTTTGCTTTAGCTGATTTGTTTCCAACTAAAATTGACCATTAAATAAGTAAAGTAAGAGTATTACTACAATATTTAGTTTTATAGCATTGCTGTTATCAGTGCAACCTTGTTATCATCTTTGTCCATCAATGAGAAGCAAAAACACATTTTTGAGCACATTACAAAAATCATTCATGACTTTACCACTTGTGAGTTTAAAGCCTTACTTACAGGTTGAAAAAAACATTTCAGAGAATAAGATCATCATTCATCCATTCGTTCTTTGTCTTTAAATGCGTATCCAGTTCAGGGTGAAACTTGTATATTATACTCTTTCATTACACACAGACTGATATATTTCAAGTGTTTATTTCTTTTAATTTGATGATTATAACTGACACCTAATGAAAACCTCAAATTCAGTTTCTCAGAAAATTAGAATATTGTGAAAAGGTTCAATATTGAAGACACCTGGTGTCACACTGTAATCAGTGAACTAACTCAAAACACCTGCAAAGGCCTTTAAATAGTATCTCAGTCTAGTTCTGTAGGCTCCACACTCATGGGGAAGACTGCTGACTGACAGTTGTCCAAAAGACGACCATTGACACCTTACACAAGCAGAGCAAGACACAAAAGGTCATTGTAAAGAAGCTGTTTACAGAGCTGTGTGTCCAAGCTCATTAATAGAGAGGTGAAGGGAAGGAAAAGATGTGGTAGAAAAAAGTGTACAAGCGATAACCGTACCCTGGAGAGGATTGTGAAACAAAACCCATTCAAAAATGTGGGGGAGATTCACAAAGACTGGACTGCAGCTGGAGTCAGTGCTTCAAGAACCACCACCACACAGACGTATGTAAGACATGGGTTTCAGCGTCACATTCCTTATGTCGAGCCACTCTTGAACTGCTGCTGAGTGGTCCATGATTATGTCTCTGATGAAAGTAAATTTAGCATTTCCTTTGGAAATCAATGCCACAGAGCCTGGAGGAAGAGAGGAGAGGCACATAATTCATGTTGGTTGAGGTCCAGTGTAAAGTTTCCACAGTCAGTGATGATTTGGGGTGCCATGTCATCTTCTGGTGTTGGTCCCCTGTATTGTCTGAGGTCCAAGGTCAATGCAGCCATCCACCAGGAAGTTTTAGAGCACTTCATGCTTCCTGCTGCTGACCAACTTTATGGAGATGCCATAAATTAAGAACAGGACTGCACACAGTGCCAAAGCTACCAGAACCTGGTTTAAGGACCATGGTCTCCCCGTTCTTTATTGGTCAGCAAACTCACCTGACCTTAACCCCATAGAAAATCTATGGCGTATTGTGAAGAGGAAGATGTAACCCAACAATACAGAAGAGCTGAAGGCCATTATCAGAGCAACCTGGGCTCTCCTATTACACCTCAGCAGTGCCACAGATTGATCCACTCCACGCCGCGCCGCATTGCTGCAGTAATTCAGGCAAAAGGAGCCCCAACTATGTATTGAGTGCTGTACATGCTCATACATTTCATGTTCATATTTTTCAGTCGGCCAGCGTTTCTAAAAATCCTTTTTTGTATTAGTCTTAAGTAATATTCTAATTTACTGAGATACTGAATTTGGGGTTTTTATTAGTTGTCAGTTTTAATCATCAACTTAAAAGAAATAAACACTTGAGATATATCAGTCTGTGTGTAATGAATGAGTATAATATACAAGTTTCACTTTTTGAATGGAATTACTGAAATAAATTAACTTTTTCATGATATTCTAATTTTATGACCATCACCTGTATTTTCTGATACTTCCTTTGCTCCGAAACGTAACTAACAACCTGGTAAACAAAGGAATGCCAGAGCACTGAGCTCCCAAAGACTCTAAATGTTAGTTTCAATGACGCTATTGAGGTCCCGGAGAGCTATCTACCCAGCAACAAGCCAGGTGCATTCGTCTCACGGTGATTAGTTTCTGTTACACTCTCCTGCACTGAAGGACGGACACAAAGGAGCAGCAGAAGGTCTAGAACAATGGCTGCATTGTCCATGAAACACAGGCAAAAACTGAATATTTGTCTCCTTAAAAGCAAGGTAGAATTTAGACAATATGGGCCACTTTAAAGTCAGCATGCCTTAGTTATCAATAGCTAGCTTAGCTTGGTGCTTGGTCTTAAGTTTCCTGTTGCTAACCTGTCGACATAGCTTAGCTTTGTCTTATGCATGCTGTTTCTTCTACATTTGGAAAGGCTTGGAGAAGTAAAAAGGAGGTTCCAGTGCTGGATTTTCTCTAAAATGAACTTTATTACTTTCAGATATGGTGTTCTTACCCCTTATAGCCAGCAATATTATGGCGTTATATACCCACAAATAAACTGATAGTTTCATATTCTGCTTTTCAGTTTAACAAATTACAGCACATTCAACAGTTATTGGAAGCATAGATGGCAAAATATTTAGATAAAGTGCACATGAGTACTTAACAATTGCTGTCTTTAAAGGGAATTACACTGATTTGTGTAGAATTCAGTGGTTTAGATGTAAACAATCAGTAATTATCGTGTTTTTTTAGTTCTTTGTACAGCAAAGCAAATTTCTCCAGTGTACCAAATATAGCTATTTTAATTATGTTCTAAGCTACTAGTAATGAATATGAATCAAAAAGTGAAATAGCATGAAATCTTACTGGTAGCATATTTATCCATTTCATATTGGTTTGTGAGAGCACCTGTAATCAACTTGGTTGATTTCTCTTGAAAAGAGCATTTTATACCAAACCACACTCAATGACCTTGTATTTACATCTAAACCATTTAATTATGCAATATTTTTTGTGAGTTTATGGAAGTAGCCTTTTGGTAATATTCACATATTCAGTCAAATCTAGAAGAGCCACAAAGTTTATTATATCACATATAAATTTCCCACTGAAAGACCACTTTGTCTGATAGTTAAACATGAATAAATCTTCCATTAATCTATTTGTACTGATATTTTGTACACCACATATGTTCCATCATATCTTTTGTGGCATTTGCTGTCAGTTTCTAGCATGTGCAGTGCATTGCAGCCTGCCTTCTGGTCCATTCTCCAGCTTACAGTTGTGTGCAATACTTTGGGCACCCCTGCTCAGGATTTGTATCCTGTACTGGGAATGCACTCATGCACAGTGGAATGTATCCTATTATCAGGCAAATAACAATGTGTGTGCATGTGTGATTAGTGCATAAACAGAAACTGAAATAAAAATGATATAAACAATGCACTAAAATTTGCCAATTTTCCCTGGAGAATTTTGAAAAAGGAAAACCTACAAAATGCAATTAGATTAATTGGGGTGCACAAAGTTTTGTACAGCACTGTAAGCCTTACAGCCCACTCAAACATAGTCTCTCCTGTCATCTCCATTCGCAGCCATGGACCTCACCACGGTGTAATCTGTTCTGGCAGAGGCAGGACTTTTCCTCTGTCTGGCAGGACACGTGCAGGACAGAATGGCTCCCCCTAGAATCAGCAAGCAAGAGGCACCCCACCCAAAGTACAGTGAGTTCCCAAACTCCCGCTTCTGTGTCTCCTGCAGAAGTGGGTTGTGGAAGTCATGGACGATGGTGTGGGCTGTCCAGCAGACGGCCACCAGCAGCAGCAGTCCACCAAGGATGAATGTCCCTCCAGCGCTCAGGATAATACGTGGCTTATTTGACGCGTCCGATGTGCAGTTGGTGCATTTCGCTCCAGCTACAGCCAAGGAGATGCCCACCACTCCAAAAAGAGTGGAGACCACCGTGAGAGCACGGGCAGCTTGGAGATCATCAGGAAGCCCAAGCATGGAGTCGTAAATCTGGCAGTGCATTTGTCCCGTGCTCTGGACCACGCAGCTCATCCACAGACCCTCCCAAACCACCTGCGTGATCACAATATTTTGGCCCACGTAGGCTGCCACACGCCACATAGGCAAACAGCAGGCCACCATTACTCCTAGCCAGCCGGCCACAGCCAGAATCAGGCCCAGGATCTCCAGGCCTGCTGAAGCCATTGACCTTTCACCTTCGTTTTCTGCAGAATGAGGGTTTTGTATACCTGGAAAGGAGGCATGATATTAGATTTCCCAGAACTAGACACTAAGGGTACATCTAAAGTGTACTTTTTAATTACTGAACATAATTGCAGCATGTTTCAATCATTGAACCTGGTTGTTTTTTGTATTTTTTAGTAAAAAGTAACGTAGTTGCACCTTAAGACCACTGCTGTATTTGTGACAACACAAAAACACTAAGACAAAACATTGTAAGAATAGTTTCATCAAATTTGCATTGTATTTCATATTGTTTATCATATGTAGAGGTATATTATGTCTTATTTGCAATGTGGTGACACACCAGAAACAATTAGGCCCAGCACATAATGTCAATAAATAAATCAATCAGATCAATCAATTCAACTGTTTCTAACTTGATAAATAAAAACATCCCTGTACGTTACCTTTCGCTCAGACACCGTGGAGCCTGCAGTCCTCTGTGTCCTTGATGCAGCCCTTGGAAAATAGCAGTGATATTAGATCTCCCAGTGGATGAAGTGTTCTTAAAAGCAGACTGCTGATAGAGGGAGGGAGAGATGGAGACAGAAAGAGAGAGGGGCAGAAACAGATTCTACCTTCTTTATACTCCTATGAAGTTCGAAGGTGGAGTCAGAGCAGCATGGCATCATCTTTGCACTGGTTTAAAAGCAAAATACTTCTACTGTGATCGTCCTTGCAATATGGTGGCACCGACACAACCAAACAACTAGGGGTTTCAACACCTGATGGGGTTTATAGGCTAATAACCCCTTAAAATGCAAGCTTATGCCTGTTATTTATCTATAACTGCCATTTAACTTATTCAATATTCACTGAATATTCATTGCAACAAATGATTCTATGTATAATTCATGTATAATTTGGAAAATAGCTGCTATGCACTGTTAAATAGCTTCTATAATCGATTTAGTATCTTCTATGAATTATTCAGTATCTTACTATCTACCGTGGCTGGTTCAGTATCTTTGTAAAATGGATCCACCTACAGACCCTCAGAGTTTAAATGTAGCATCCATGTACAGCGCAGGTGAATTAAAGTGATGAAACAAGCTATGTGCTGAGCTCTGTTGCTTTGTTTTAATAGTAAGGCTAACAACAGGCAGATAAACACCACACACTCACTCCAAAGGATTCGCTGTTTAATCCATCGTCACTAGAACATCATTAAGTTTGAGTTTCAACATGTGTTCTTTATCCTGAAGTTAGCTATCAATGCTGTCACCAGGCTAAAAGGAGACACAGCTGCTTTCTCATCTGTGCATTTCTCCTGTTAACCTTGAGGTAAAAATGTTGAGTTGCCTTCTCAATAAAAGGTGAGCAGAGCCAGGACAATTCCACTCTTTGTTTCTGGAAGGAGTAAGGCATGTTACTTGATCTCAGATTATCTTCACTATGTAGCCATGCAGAATTCCTCTAGTTTAGACCTAAAAGCTGAGTTTTGACAGATACACTGGACTTAAATTATCCTCAGGAATGCACCAACTTATACACACACCTCCACAACACACTAACACACCACCATCATGTCGGTGGCACTCTAACGCTGAGAATGATCCACCACCCAAATCATAACGGCTCTTTGGGGGATGGGCCCATTGAGGAGCCGGATATATGGTGACTAACAAAGTATGCAGAGCAACAGAGGACTACACTCTGTAATTGTAAACCTACAGAATGACCAGTGTGGTCAGTGGAGCTGAGAGTATGGTTAATCAGTACAGAAACAAGGAGAGTGTGTAGCAAATGCAGAGTGGATTTTGAATAATAGCAGCTGTCCTGATTGGATGAGTAGGTTTGACTTTTACTTTGAACTATAGACGCCACCAACAGGAAGAGTGTGGAAACTGCAGGAGGAGAATTTACATTGAGGCTAATTTTGAAGGTGTGAAAGCTTCACAATAATAATAATAAATATATATATGTTATCTAAATTCATTTTAAGTCATAATAATAAGAATGTATGACTCTGTATAACATAATTACGACCATGCATTTCATAGCCTCTTAGTGTATTATATCGCTTGGTACTTCACAGGAAAGACATTCCTTCCTCCATGAAAAATTAGCTTTTTTTTCGCTTCTTCTCAGACATTCTAGAGGTTTGTGGCTAAGAACAGAGAGGCTGTGATAAGACCTGTCTGTGACTTTTGAGTAATCTTTGACAATCATTAACTCTGAGCTACAGGCAGAAAAGAATGGAGAAAAAAAGACCTTTTGAAGTACAACTTTTGAGAGTCGAGGTGGGCATTAGTTTAAAGCCAAAGCAGCACACGTGCATTTAACAGGAAATTACCAAAGTCTCAACAAAGAATACGCCTTGAGTACAATATCAGTTTTGAGCTTGTATGGTCTGCAAGCCTCCTTTGTTTTTGGGAGTCTTGCTTTCAGTGTTCCTCAGAAATCCTCATGGATATTTTCCATGTGCTTTTTTTTACTCCCAGTTTTTGAGTCTATTTCCAAAAAGGGTCTCTTAATTACGCCACATCTTTTCAGACCCACAGTGTTGAGATTTCATAGAGGGAGAATGGATAGAAACCTGTGGGATTCTTCAGATCTGTCACCTGTTTTTCAAAGTAAAATTTAAAATTGTGTTTTTTGTCTCCTGAGCTCCCCCTCCTGCTGCTGAGTGTAATTCACTTTTAAGTACTGTTGTGAAAGTCTCACACACACCCATCTCTCTCTCTCTCTCTCTCTCTCTCTCTCTCTCTGTGTGTGTGTGTGTGTATGTGTGTGTGTGTGTGAGAGAGTTATTACAACCATAAATTGTAACTTTGGTGGTACAATGCATGTTATTCACTGCTCCAACTTGTGTCCTCATGTCTGTTTCAGCTCATTCTACTGTGTAAATTCAGTCCAGTATTAATCTTGTATGGCTGCTCTCTCACTCACCCTCTCTCTCTCTTTCTCCTCTATGCTGTTTCTGCCATAAAGTCTGTACTGGAAATACCGGGCTAAATTCTTCTTTTAGCAAGGTAACCACCCATGAGATATGTGCTTTAAAACATTACGCGTATCTCGCTAGAGCCCTCTGTGTCGTGATACAGAAAGTTGCTTAGTCCAGTAAACCAGCAGTGGACCTGGCGTAGCTGCCACAGAGGCTCTGTTCTCCCTTTTACAGCTCCCTTTAACATCACAATAATTTAAAACCTGTAATTTCAAGGTAGAAATACTACATAGTGTTCTTTACATGGGTTTAGTCGTCTCACACAGTTATTAGGAGTCCAATTTTCTCTATAATTTTATATCTTTTTAAACACTTTCGAAAACTCTTTTATTTCTTTTCAATTGACCTTCTTCCTTGGTATTAACTTTAACATAACACAATGGCATAGACACAGACAGTTTGTTTGAAGTATGTTACTGTAGTGTCTTGGCCATGTTTCAGCACGGTAACAGGTGCAGGAGAGGTTCTGGAGTTAGGACATGTTCTGACTTGTGCAAATGAGTGGTGGATGTGTGTTTACAAAGTGTGGGAGTAGGAACCTGCTCTGCGTGTCTTTATTTCGGCTGGTGTCTTTTCATTAATGAGTGATAGCCAGGAGCAAACACACTGGAGAAAAGGTCACTGGAGAACCTGGGACTCAGAACACATGTTAGGAGAGGGGTCTTCCTTAATATATGTTTACCTTTATTTTTAAATTGGTTCAAGTTGATCAGAGTCAGAGTCATGATCACTTTACTTTGGCAAGTCATGGTGGAAATGTTTAGGTCTTAGCTGCTACTGAATAATCTGTAGTAGATGGAGAAAGATTTATAGCAGACATTTGTATTCATAGATTTATTGCAGACATTTCAGTTATTCATAATTTAACATTGATCAGTGCTATACACTTCATTTAGAAATTAACCTGAATTGTAACTGATTCAATCTGCATATTTATTTTTTTGTATATGTGTGACGTTGTCCACAGGTGTGGGTGAGTGTGGGGAGTTGTGTGAGTGAGTGTGAGAAATTGTCCAAATTTATGAGTGACTGGGTGAGAAATTGCCCACAGGTGTAAGTTTTCTGCTGTGTTTATGAGTGACTGGGAGAGTGTGTTCTTGCTCTGCACCAATCCATATAATGTGTGTCTTACATTAATTGCATCACAATTACAAACATATTACAATTCCCTTAATTCCAGAGACAAGAGTTTTTAAGGTGTAAATGAATTCAGCGGTTGAGATATGAAAAGTCTATCATTTGCATGTTAATAGTGAGTCAGGCTCTCCCTGTGGGCGTTCTCTGATAGAAGACACTGGTCCAGTTCCAACTACCTTCAGAATAGTTTAGCAATGTAGCGGTTTCAGATGTCTGGTTCCTATCACCAGCACTGTGAACAAATAAAGGTTACATCTCTCTAGAATGGAGCATTTATATCAGTGCACTCTTAATGGCTTTGTTTAGTTATGGCCCACTAAAATTGTGTGTTATTGCATGGGTTCTGTACATGTCTCCGCATGTTTTCTTTCTGTCAATAAGAATTTCCCACCAACATTTCCATTTAGAAGTAAACCATCCAGTTCTGGCTTATTTGAATTAGGTTGTCTCAACATGCTTGATGAGGCATTTTCAATGAGGCTTACGTAATCATATCATATCATAACACATCAGTAGAGCACAGTGTCAGAGTGTTTTAGATTGTTTTATCAATGGTTATATATGGTAAATATATTAATTTTCTTATAAAAATGTACCTTACTGATTTGAACCCTTTGGCAAATTATGGTGATCAGGGGCCCTTGTGCTACACTTTCAATCATTGGGCACAAGGCAGAAAAAGGGAACCAGACCATCACAGAGCATTCACCCAGTCACTCACACCTGTGGACAATTTCACACACTCACCCATTCACTCACACCTGTGGACAATTTCACACACTCACTCAGTCACTCACACCTGTGGACAATTTCACACACTCACTCAGTCACTCACACCTGTGGACAATTTCACACACTCACCCAATTACTCACACCTGTGGAGAGTTTCACACACTCACCCAGTCACTCACACCTGTGGACAATTTCACACACTCACTCAGTCACTCACACCTGTGGACAATTTCACACACTCACCCAATTACTCACACCTGTGGAGAGTTTCACACACTCACCCAGTCACTCACACCTGTGGACAATTTCACACACTCACTGAGTCACTCACACCTGTGGACAATTTCACAGACTCACCCAGTTACTCACACCTGTGGACAATTTCACACACTCACCCAATTACTCACACCTGTGGACAATTTCACACACTCACCCAGTCACTCACACCTGTGGACAATTTCACACACTCACCCAGTTACTCACACCTGTGGACAATTTCACACACTCACCCAGTCACTCACACCTGTGGACAATTTCACACACTCACCCAATTACTCACACCTGTGGACAATTTCACACACTCACCCAGTCACTCACACCTGTGGACAATTTCACACACTCACCCAATTACTCACAACTGTGGACGATTTCACACACTCACCCAGTCACTCACACCTGTGGACAATTTCACACACTCACCCAGTCACTCACACCTGTGGATAATTTCACACACTCACCCAGTAACTCACACCTGTGGACGATTTCACACACTCACCCAGTCACTCAAACCTGTGGATAATTTCACACACTCACCCAGTAACTCACACCTGTGGACGATTTCACACACTCACCCAGTCACTCACACCTGTGGATAATTTCACACACTCACCCAGTAACTCACACCTGTGGACGATTTCACACACTCACCCAGTCACTCACACCTGTGGATAATTTCACACACTCACCCAGTAACTCACACCTGTGGACAATTTCGCACACTCACCCAGTCACTCAAACCTGTGGACAATTTCACACACTCACCCAGTCACTCACACATTCTCACCTGTGGACAATTTCACCCAGTCACTCACACCTGTGGACAATTTCACACACTCACCGAGTCACTCACACCTGTGGACAATTTCACACACTCACCCAGTCACTCACACCTGTGGAAAATTTCACACACTCACTCAGTCACTCACACCTGTGGACAATTTTACACACTCACCCAGTCACTCACACCTGTTGACAATTTCACACACTCACCCAGTCACTCACACCTGTGGACAATTTCACACACTCACTGAGTCACTCACACCTGTGGACAATTTCACACACTCACCCAATTACTCACACCTGTGGACGATTTCACACACTCACCCATTTACTCACACCTGTGGAAAATTTAACACACTCACCCAATTACTCACACCTGTGGACAATTTCACCCAGTCACTCACACCTGTTGACAATTTCACACACTCACTGAGTCACTCACACCTGTGGACAATTTCACACACTCACCCAGTTACTCACACCTGTGGAAAATTTAACACACTCACCCAATTACTCACACCTGTGGACAATTTCACACACTCACCCAGTTACTCACACCTGTGGACAATTTCACACACTCACCCAATTACTCACACCTGTGGACAATTTCACACACTCACTGAGTCACTCACACCTGTGGACAATTTCACACACTCACCCAATTACTCACACCTGTGGACAATTTCACACACTCACTCAGTCACTCACACCTGTGGACAATTTCACACACTCACCCATTTACTCACACCTGTGGAGAGTTTCACACACTCACCCAGTCACTCACACCTGTGGACAATTTCACACACTCACTGAGTCACTCACACCTGTGGACAATTTCACACACTCACCCAATTACTCACACCTGTGGACAATTTCACACACTCACCCAGTCACTCACACCTGTGGACAATTTCACACACTCACCCAATTACTCACACCTGTGGAGAGTTTCACACACTCACCCAGTCACTCACACCTGTGGACAATTTCACACACTTACCCAATTACTCACACCTGTGGACAATTTCACACACTCACCCAATTACTCACAACTGTGGAGAGTTTCACACACTCACCCAGTCACTCACACCTGTGGACAATTTCACACACTCACCCAGTTACTCACACCTGTGGAGAGTTTCACACACTCATCCAGTTACACTTGTGGATAGTTTCACACACTCACCAACACACACTCAATCCTGTAGACAATTTCACACACTTTGTGGTTTATATACAATATTTCTTAATATTTTTGCAAATATATTTGCATTTGCTTAAAATTTAATTCCACTAATTTTGTGAAATCATATATACTTTTATATGAACTAGTCATTCCTCGTATTTAGAGGTTTAGTGTTTATTTTACAGCATTACAGACTTCCTTGACAGTGGTGGTGATAGGAACCAGCAGTTAGTACCAAGCAGATGCCAAGTGGGTGCATGCACTTAGCATCATGCTAATTGGTTTGGGATAAGCTTCCAGTACTTGTTAGCTACATTAGCCTCATCATCGCCACATCTTGACTGATCGAATGAGGGGGTTGATACTGGGAACGAGATTACTAGCCAAACAATAGCTTTAATGTGCACCATAATTGCTATGAGACGTGAGTATCTCACGTTTCGGCTCCGTGAACAGTTGACGTTCCACTGGTCATCTTTCCTCGGCTCCTTAATTGTGGAAATTCCTTCCCTGTGTCCCTGCATGAGGAACTCTATCCAGCGAACCCAAGCCAGGGAGATTTTAATGAGCTGCCTCCTGAAAAAGACTCTTTATTGTCCTAAAGGCGGTTTTGGCTTCTGAACAGTGCTCTCTTTCTTTAATGAAACAATCAGTATCCCTTACTCTCTCACTCCCTCTCCTTCCCTCTTTCTGGAAAACTTAGAACCTGTGAGCTTTTTGTTTTTGACTTTTTTGCCCCCCTACTACCATGTCCCCCACAGCAGACGCTCAGAACATCCCTTAAAGCATTAAGGACTGTTAACTGTTGTAGATCCTGCTACAGAGGCTTTTGGAAACACCTCTCTATTTCCTCTGGACGTCCTGTAAAAGGTCAGCACACTTTCTGATGCTTTAATCTGAGTGGTTGTGGCAAGGGTTAACAATGATATCATTGGTAAAATTTTGTGGAGGGTTTTGGGGGGTTCATGGTGCTGTATGTCACTGATTATATGAAGGAAGGTCTCACTAATAGGAAAGTGTGTGTTTAAGTGAAAGATTTGGACAATGGGATGTATGATGATGTCAGAAAGTTATGGTATCTGCTAATGTTTGTGTGAAGAGAAACTTTAAACCAGTGTTAATGGTAATTCAGAATAATATTTAAGATAAAATGTATTTTAGATATAAAAGATACATTTTTTGTCTTTGGGAGGAGCTGTATGTTTAGGCTCTACTTGATTTTCTGCACAAGCATGTTTACTTAGCTTTAAATTAGTTGTAGTCCTATAAATATATCTGTACCCTTATACAAATATAATATACACCTCTATCTGAGGCTGATGAAGATAGATAGAGTTCAGGTGACTATATTTTATACATTTTTATACACTGTACAAGAATGAAACTGAGATTTTGCTGGCTTTCTGAAAAGACTGTGAGCAATTAAAGCACAATGTAATGAGGTTAAGCTGCATGCCCAAAAACTTAGACATGTCCAATAGATGTAGATACAGTTATTAATTAGACAATTTGGCTATTGCCCAGTGTGTACATTGTGAACACAGGTGTTCACCTGCGTCATATAATGCAATGTGTTGGAGTAACGGACAGAGAAGTTCTTATATTTACTGATGAAGCAATATCTTTTGTATTTTTGAATCAAAGATTAGACAAACACTCATACAGTGGATTATCATGCTCTACATTTTGTAGTTTAAAATTAATATCACTGAGAATGTGTATAGCAGTTTATCACAGACATAACAGGAAATGATTATGTACAAGTTAAGCTTATGATCATATCTTAAAACCACAGTTTTTCTGACGCCTGTGGTTGGTTTTGGGGTGTTTAGATTCGCATGACATTTTAGATAACCACTGTTATTGGATTTGCAATTTATTGGAACAGCATGAGTTAGAAACTATACTCATCTCAAAGTTAGAAACTTCTCATGTCAAAAACTCTGTTAATTTAGATTTTCGTCACACTACGGACACACCTTTCCACCTAAGTTTGCTTGAGGGTGAGGGCTTTGAGACACACCTTTTCAGGTCTCACAACCCGTGTAATTCTTAGCTTTATAAAAAATTGCTCTTCTGTCTGTTTCTGCTGCAGATATTTTTTTTTTCCTGTTAAAAAAATGTGGTCATATTTTTACACTCCAGTAAACCTGAATAAATGTTTCTGTGTACAGCCACCCAAATACAAATATGTCCCAAAATAGGTATTAGGTGGAAACTATGGGCAGTTAAACCAACTGTGACTCATGTAGAGACCAGTTTTGTGAGTAAACAAGAAACCTTAAAAGCTGTGACAGTTAGGAACAGAGGGGCAAGTTGGGACAAAGGTGCTCATGTGATGTGCTCACTTCATCTTGCCCCTCCTTATGTGACATATAAAAGGGCCCCCGTTTTAAGCCCTCATCAGTATCGGCACAGAACACAACATATTTTTTTCGGTCTCATCATCTTTTGGACTAAGGAGTCAGAAGAGGAAGAATGGCATCGGCTGGAATGCAAATGCTCGGCACAGCCATGGCCATCATTGGCTGGATCTTGGCTATCGTGGTGTGCGCTCTTCCCATGTGGAGGGTCACGGCTTTCGTCGGGTCCAACATCGTGACGGCGCAGATCACCTGGGAGGGGATCTGGATGAGCTGTGTGGTCCAGAGCACTGGGCAGATGCAGTGTAAAGTCTACGACTCCATGCTGGCCCTCAGCTCTGACCTCCAGGCGGCCAGGGCTTTGTGTGTGATCTGTCTTCTGGTTGGCATCATGGGAATCATGCTGTCCTTGGCTGGTGGGAAGTGCACCAACTGTGTGGAGGACGAAAGCACCAAGTCCAAAATAGGCATTGCATCTGGTGTGGTCTTCATTGTCGCCGGCCTGATGTGCCTCATCCCCGTCTGCTGGACGGCCAACTCCATCATCCGGGACTTTTACAGCCCCGTTGTGGTCAGCTCGCAGAAGATGGAGTTTGGAGCTTCTCTGTACATCGGGTTTGCCGCTGCCGCCCTCATGATCATCGGAGGAGGCTTGCTCTGCTGCAACTGCCCACCCAAGGACAATTACTCGGCCAAGTACTCAGCACCCAAGTCCGCAGGGTCTAAGGGTTATGTGTGAACGGACTGGGGTTCGGTGCTCTCAGAATAAGTAAAGTACTGACTACTGGGGTAGGGGTAGGCGATATAGCAAAGACATACCATTATTAATGAATTACACAATGCATGATACATACCATTAGATACTGACACACACAACGCAGAGGTAGTGGCAGGTCTAATGGTTGTGTTCAGTATTTCACTCACTGCACTGTGTTAAATCCAGTCTAGGACTCATTTTGGTCTTTGTTGTTTTTAAGTACTGATGTAATCCATTATATATTCAGAACAACAAGTCTTTTTTATTGTCCTCCTCTGCCTCTCTTATTTAGGATTAATTAAGAGAGTAAGAGAGTACATTTACCCTGTGTATATTGATGAACAAAACCCCAGAGCCTTTTCTCTTCAGTGTTAACTGTTTGCTGTGCAGCTGCTTCATGTTTGAGGGTGTGTTGGGTGTGGCACTTGTTCATTCACATTTACACTGATACATTTCATGACTGTTACATCCATCAAATACTGCTGCCCTTTTATTTCTGTGTACATTTCATGATGAAATGACCAATAGAAATGCTCCAGGAGGATTTTACATAATTTACAATGATCTAGGAAATTCTGGACAGTTCTGATATATTAATCTGTACTTTCCTGTAATATATCCTCAGTTTTATTATGTGTTGTGTTATTTGGTATAACCTTTGAAAACATAATTTGATACATGTTTAAAGTTTAATATTAGCCATGAGTTGGTTTGTTTCTGAGCATATTTTTACACTGTATTTCTGTTATATTCAATGCTTCTCATGTTTTTTTTACTCACAGTAAAACATTACAGTGATTTTAATAAGTGCAGAGTGCCAAGAAGAACTTCACGCAGACTTTCTCAGTAGAAATGTTTGTTTAGCATTTCAGTAAATTTCATATTGAACGTTAAATTTTGTTATGAGCAACTTTGTTTTTTATCTCAGGTGAAATAAACACGTATAAACATGGAACACATTCAGTGATGTCTTATTCCTGAAATCTTTATGAGAAATGAGATTAAAAACTTTGTAACTAAAGTTCTGAAAACTTGAAAGACCTCTGACATTTAGAAAAGAGCCATACCCCCACTTTAGTGAAGACAATGTCTACAATATTTCTCCAAAGGTTTGCAGAAACACCCCAGCATTAAGCGAGTGAATTCAGATCACTATAACCTGCAGCCATTATGGAAAAGGACATTCGGTTGTGCACAAATACTCTGAATTCTAACATCACTTCTGCCCCCTACTGTTGAAACTGTTGATACTGGAGCAAAGCCAAATTTCGGCTCATGTTTTCTCATTAAGCTCCAGCCTGAAGTTACCTGCTGCTGTCAGAATGTCTGTAAATATAAATACATTTTTTTTTAGATTTTAAAATAGTTTTGAATTCACATTTCCTGTGATCATTCATTTATTATTTCCTCTTCTATAAGCTTTTCATCCTGATCAGGGATGGGTTCATCCCTGGGTGTAAGCAGGAACACATCAACAGGTGTGCCAGTCCATTACAGAACATCACACACTCACCCATTCGCTCACACACTCACAGCTGTGGAGAAATTCACACATTCACGCCACCAAATATGTGTTTAGACTGTGGGAAGAAACCCACACAAACGCAGGTTTAATTTAAACATTGTACAGCAACTAACTTTTGAACAGTAGCCAAGAAAGACATACACAGCCGAGCTGACCTTGAGGTGTTGTATTTTTTTGTTTGTCAGCACTCTCCACGGTCACTGACACCATGTTTGTGTTGTACACAATTATCTTAAGAAGTATGTGGGCTCAGTGTCATGTAGCAGAAACTAGAAGGAGCTAAAACCCCACCTTCTGAAAGCTGCTTATAAGCTTTCAAACCCATATCCCTGCTGAGTGTGCAGCTTTGGTGACCAGGGGATATTTCCCCAAACAGTCTTTGGCCTTGCTGTTGGTGTGGAACGTGCAGAAGAGGATGGCGTCCCAGGGAGTTCAAATGCTTGGTGCTATTGCGGCTATCATGGGCTGGCTTGGGGCCATGATCACCTGCGGCCTTCCACAGTGGAGGGTCACCGCCTTTATCGGGTCCAATATTGTGACAGCACAGTTTGTCTGGGAGGGGATTTGGATGACCTGCGTGGTCCAGAGCACTGGACAGATGCAATGTAAGATCTACGACTCAGTGCTGGCCCTGGGTTCGGACCTACAGGCCGCCAGAGCCATGATAATCCTCTGCATTTTGTTTGGGACCTGTGGGCTCTTTGCGGCCATCGCAGGGGGCAAGTGCACCAACTGTATCAGGGATCCGCACAGCAAAGCCTGGGCTTGCATCAGCGCAGGGATTCTGTTCATCATCGCTGGCTTGATGTGTCTGATCCCGGTCTCGTGGGCAGCCAACACCATCATCTCCGACTTTTACAACCCCTTGATAGTCGAGTCTCAGCGTCGAGAGCTGGGGACGTCCCTCTATATCGGCTGGGCTTCGGCCGGCCTGCTTTTGATGGGTGGAGGTCTGCTCTGCTGGAACTGCCCTCCCAAAGAAAAGCTCCAAATCTACAACCCCAAGTTCTCACTGGTCAGATCCACCACCACCACCTCCAGGGAATATGTCTGAGAGACACAAATTCCAATCTAAATCTGCATTGCTTTGACTTTCCAAAATGCTTAATCTTCTTTA
This sequence comes from Hoplias malabaricus, assembly GCF_029633855.1. Lineage (NCBI taxonomy): Eukaryota > Metazoa > Chordata > Actinopteri > Characiformes > Erythrinidae > Hoplias > Hoplias malabaricus. Next base: position 64,913,447 of record NC_089820.1, read on the forward strand.
CCTCCATGATTCACTGTGTGTAGATCAATTTGGGTTAAGTTTGTAGACACTTAAGAATTGGAACTGTAAAAAAACATGAAACTGCTGTTTATTATTTGAATTGTTGCTGCTTAACTCTGCGCACATTATAATGCTCCTTACTGACTCAGCATGAGGTCATCTTCCATATCATTTTCTGTAGTTTATTCACACCAGGTACAAGAGAGAAAAAAAACATCAATACGTTCTTTGGATTTTATGTCAAAACATGGACTTCCAAACATTTACATTTTTAAAATAAAGGCATATTTTTTGGAATACAGGTTTTGTATTTCCATATAGTAGTTTTTAAATAACATTGTGATTTCTGAAAAAATATGAATTTGTTTCCCAATATTTTGTGGTTCAGAATTATGTTGAAATAAGTTAAATATTAAGATACTTTTTGACCATTATCATGAGACGCACAGTCATTATTTTGACACAGCAAGAAAAATATCTTTATAGCAACTTGGTCAAAGGTTTGAGAAGTTAAGTAATTATCCTGAGACACAAAGTCAGTCCCTTTCTCATAAAGGAAATCATTTTTGAGACATGAACTGATATTCAAAAACAAATAATCGTTAACATGTACTAAGTCCGTATTTTGAGACTGTGACTGCTGCCAGAGTCAGAGGAAGAGAAAGAAGCTTGGCTGGGAATGATTGGCAGTGATGTTTAATGGGAGAAAATAGCCACCTGGGTTGAGATCAGCACTGTGGGATGTGGGTGAATGTCACACGGCCATCAGTTTGAGAAATGCATGACGACAAATTTCATGATAAATGTGTCCTAAATGACTAATCCTCTCAGATAAAGGGACAAAACTTTCAAAATTGGACCTGGAGAATAATGGCATAGCACTAACAAAGCTCTGACACTTCCTCGTAGCTCCAAAGTGGTACCTTCTCAGGATAAGGTTCATGCAGTGTTTTTTTAAGCCCCTATTTTCATTTTTATGAATAATGTTCATCTGTGTTTATATTTGTCCATTTATCATGAGGTCATCACACAACGTGAAGGAAACTGACTGTTTTTTTAAATAAAGAATTGGAGATACAAGCTTAGTTCTGGAAAGTTGTGGTTTGTATAATGTTTATTACTAATCACAGGATGATGGTTATTTTTTTCCCTTTATTATTTAAAAAACTATTACATTTTCCTATGCTCATTTTTGGATGCTGACTCTGCTCTGTATATACATTGCTGTGCTGGTCATCTGTATTCTGAGCTCACAGTTTATTAACTTTTTGACTTTTTATACGTTTGGAAACTGATCTAAGACAATAAATAAAATGGATTTTGAGAAATTCACAAATTTCTTTGTTATTCTTTGTAATCCTTTTATCTTTCTTCTTATATCAGTCTCGGGCAGTGGTCAGTCCTCTCCTCACTTAATCATTTTCCCATCAAAGGAACAAATTAAAGGAAAATAAAAGGGTTTAAAAGCAACAAAAATACAAAGTGAAACCAGAAATCACAGTCAGAACAAAGAACTGAAAGGTTTTCCACTGTTAAATGTGAAAACCATTGAAACAAGTTTAAGGGAGTGATTAGAGCGACCCCTCCCTCCCAAAGACACATAGGATCTTTAAAGAGGATGGGGTCCCACTTTAGGATGAAGGTAAATCCTTATTAAGATTTGAGGAGTTTGTCCTTGGCTACAGTTCCCCTTGGTTTGCTCCATTCATGCCCTGGACAGCAAACTTCCTTGTTGTTGAAAGTCTTTTGTATATGGACTGAAGATGGTTCTGTGGGTCACTGTTTGTTTATTTATTTATTCATTTGGTGGTTGTGGGGAATTCTGGGTTCTGTATCTATTGTGAAAGCATAAGAGTTTTCTACATCTGTTGCTGAAAGCAAGTGTCATGAGCAGCTTGATACTAAACACGGTTTGTAAATGCTATGCGGGTAGTAGCTATTAATTATAGCATTAAACTATGGTAGAATGGGTTTCTATGTGTCATCTATTCTATATATATTAGTCTAGACTACACACTGTGGTCATACAAGGGTCATAACAAAATGTTACAGCACTGAAAACAAGACTGTGACAGATTTTTAAGTAAAGTGTCCTCAGAGACGAAAGGCATTTTTTATTGGTCCATTTGTCATAAGATTTTCAACGTAAATAAACAGCAGCTGTTTTAAAGTTAACCGAGTTCGACTTTTTCAAAACAAAACACAGCCATATCCTCGAGCCAGTGACTGTTTGCATATGCTCCAGTGTTTGCCGTAGTCAAAGCAGGTTTGAGGGAAGTACAAACCTGTTCTAAGTCATGTTGTCTATTCAAGCCTGTAGAGATTGTACTGTGGAATCTTGCTAATCTGGAAGTACCAGCCTGGTCCCTCTGAGAATCCTCCTCTAACAGGCTCACACTTCCTGCTCGTCTCTCAGAAGAGGCAGTGACAGGAGACTCTGTAACAGCTGCTGTCCGCTCTCGATTCTAGCTCCTGCTCCAGCTCCAGGATGGGCCGGATAGCGAAGGAGGTCTCAGGTCAGACCATCTGCTTCATCGGCTTTATCGGTGTGTGCCTGACATGTGGGTTACCATTGTGGCGAGTAACCTACTACATTGGTGCCAACATCGTCACTGGTCAGATTGTGTGGGATGGATTATGGATGAACTGTGTCATGCAGAGCACAGGGCAGATGCAGTGTAAGATCCAGTCGTCCATCTTGGTCTTGACCCAGGACCTGCAGGCTGCCCGCGCCCTCATTGTAATCGCCATAGTGGTCTGCTTCGCGGGTGTGCTGCTGACCTTCATCGGTGGTCGTTGCAGCAGCTGCCTCAAAAATGAATCAGCTATGGCCAAATTGGTCATCTGCGGTGGGATCCTCTGTATCATAGCTGCGATCATCTGCCTGATCCCTGTCAGCTGGTCTGCTGCCTACACCATCACTGACTACTTCAACCCTCTAACTCCCGCCACAGACAAGAGGGAGATCGGTGGCTGCATATACATTGGCTGGGGCACTTCTTTTCTTCTCCTTCTCGGAGGGATCATCTTGTGCACTTCTTGTCCACCAAGGGATGACATATACAACAACCCAAGAATGTACCCCTACCAAGTGCCTGTGGTTGGACCCTCAGGGGTGTATATGCCTGTAAAAACATATGCGCCCAGTGTTGCCTACACAGGATCAGGAACTTACATCCCAAACAAGCCATATGCAGCTCCGGCATACTCAGCTGTTTCAGGATATCGTCAATAAACCACTTGAATAACATGCAACTATTGTTTTAGACATCTGTACAGGAGTCGAGTTCAGCTGTTGTTGGTGTTTATCAATTGCTGGCCGTGTAAATTGTTTGTAGACCTTAATGAACTGTGATTTATATCATGAATATTACATTTGATTATGATGACTGTACAATGTGTGAACGCCTGTATAATGTTTGTAAATTTATGCACAGATGAAAAGATTTTATTAAATGATTTATGTTCATAAAAGTGTTGTAGTCTTCAGACTAAAATCTAACCTATATTTTGGTAGTTCTTTCTTTTTCTATATGATTTAAGAACAGTTTTGTGCAGAATGCAAATGGATCCCTACAAAAAGGAACAATTGAAAAATGAATAACGTGTTGTTTGTTCCTTCTCCTGAAAATATAAAAAGCTTGTATATTGACTTGTACAAGAAGTTGTAACTATGCTGGTTCTTCTCATTGAAAGGAAAGGGTATGTACATGATAGGAAAGTTGTACTCTCTCTGAGTGCCAATAAAGAACAGCATTCTCACACTGTGTTACTTTTTTTATCGCTTTAACTAAGCTTTCTAAAATATAACCCATAATCCAGTGTGTTTGAGGACATTCCAGTTCCTGTGTCTGAAACCGTGTTCTGTTCACTCTTTAGTGCACTAGATTGGGGTTCTGCCATGTGTGTGAAAATTAGATTTTCAAGTTTCAGTGAAAACATTCCCACAATACACCACAATAAACAGTGTACAACCTATGTTCCTTAGCACAGAGTGGATATCCACAGTATTCTGCAATGTTTGGAAAACTATAACAGTGCACTTTATAGTGAGTCATAGGAATAATCAGCTATTTTGGACCATGCTAAACTCATGTTTGTTTTTATCTGGTTTATAACAAACTCCAATTTCAATTTCCTCTGTGCTTTTATGTCTGGGACTGAAACTACACCTCCTCAATTACGTATTTAATTCACACAAGAGAAACCAACATTCCAAGATGGTTATCAAATGCACCTAAATCTGGTTGGAAACATTTGACATTCTAGCCTTATTCTTCTTTCAATAACAAGTAACTTGTATAATTAATATGTAACTAGGTTATAAATCTGAGAATAAAGAGCCAGGATTGTAAGTAATCTACATAAAAAGACCTAATAGGAAGGACCTAATGTAACAAAATGTGACTCGAACATTATATACAAATATAATATTGTTTTGTCAAGAAATATAAGAACGCTGACTCAAATCTAGCCCAGTCATAGTGCTTAAAATAGACGTTTCATCTGTTTAAACACACCCTTTCTACATTCAATCAGACATTTGATAGTGTTATTTTGAACTGTTTCATAAATTCATCAATTTACCTTTTCCTCTCATTTCTATAAAGACTCCTCATAATGAATTTCTAAAGTTAGTGAAGTTTATTACATTTCTAATCCCTGCTTTCTTTCAAAAACCTTGTTTATGGTCAAAATGTCTTCTGATATGTAGGGTATCAGTGGAGAAAAACAGTAGAATAATATGTGTGAACATTTATTGTATTTTTTTTTTCAGTATATACAAAAATGTGGATTAACTTCCCTCCTATTAATATGTGTAATGGGCTTTCTGATTATTTGTGTTCACATTATGATCATATAGTATAGGTTACTTTCGGTGACTTGTGTTTGTATTTCTGTAAGGAAGAGAATTATGCGAGCTTGACATTCAAATTGGCTACTACCTCTCAACAGCATTTACATATTTGGTTTCAAGTTCATTGAAACACTTATCACCTCCAACGGCTCCTTAAAAATATCAGTAAGTGACACAGTTTCAGTCTATTAAAGGGATAAAGATGAACACCTATAATTAAATACGCTGGAGCTATGAGGCTGTAGCTAACAAGTATGGGCAGGTAGCATGATGCTAACCTGTTATTGTTAGGTAGATTTCCTCAAGTACATTAGTTGACTCATTTATTCACCGTCTATAATCGCTTATCCAGTTCAGGGTCGCGGTGTGACACACTCCGGAAGGGGCACCAGTCCTTTGCACACTCACACACACCTATGGACACTTTTGAGTAGCCACTCCATCTAACAAAGTACATGTCCTACAGTAAAATAGTGATGTATTTGTACTTTCCTGAGCATTTTAAAGCTGTAATTCTCTGTATATGTGAGTACATTAGCATGTAAAGAAATATTTTCCTTCAGTTTCATAATTAGTCACTGAGGCTTTCTCTGTGTTTGCTTTCATTCTACAACATTAGCGCTGCTCCTCTGTGACTGGGTCATGCCACTGACTTTGTAGCATTAGCTGTTTATTGTTTAAACCCAAATGATCCAAAAAGAGAGACAGAAATAAAGTCAGACAAACGTCAACACCTGTTTTGATAGATGCAGTATGTTCAAAGGTTTTGGAGCTACACCTTTTGTATTAATAATCATGTTGTTTATTGGGAATGCACATCTATTTTTACTATTTTTCTGTTTATTTTTACTGCAATCATTATAAAAACTAGCTAACAGTAGACGATAAATAAGTGGATAAACATACAGTTTTATATTGGGGAGGAAAATGCTGCTTTAGTTTCTATAGTTTACAGTTCACTTCGGCTCAAAAGGGATTTCATTTGTTGAATCGGAGGAATATTTTACTTGTATATAATAATAATACTAATAATGTGACTATCAATTTAAAAATAGCACTGTATTATTTAAATCCTCCATATATAAAGAAGCAATAATCATTATCTATATCTAATATTTACCTCACACTAAACATGACCCTAAGATCCTTACTTATCTAAGGAACACTCCTAGACTTTTATTATATTGTTGATAATAAACAACAACTTTCATTAATTCATTCAGTCATTATCTGTAACTGCTCATCTAATTCAGGGTCGCGGTGGGTCTGGAGCCTACCCAGAATCATTGGGTGCATTTAGGGCGACACACACTCACACATAAACCACAACATACGTAATATATTTAAATATCTGAAGACTAAAGTAAACAGTGACCATTATGTTTTTAGTAAAGTAAAATTAAAATGATGACTCCATTCCTTTAGATTGCCACTCCCTTCCGGCGAGAAGATACTTTCTACCGACTCTTGGAATTATTTATTGTTTCGTCCTTAGCTCTTAAAGTAAATTCGATCGCTATGTGTTTGGCCGAAACTGGTTCAGAGGAATCTGGTCAGGCCTGAAACTAAAACACCGGAGAGGTTTCAGGGCCAGTCGCTGGAGCCTTGACTCCACCCTTTCAGAGCAGCCTTATAACTCGATGTGAAGGACATCTCTGACATCAATCTTGCAGCAGACAAGCCAGAGACGAGCACAACCTTTTTCAAAGAGAAGAGCAAGACAAGAAGCAAAATGGTGTCCTTGTGTCGGCAGATACTAGGTGTGACCCTTGCGGTCTTTGGCTTTCTGGCCACCATCCTTATCTGTGCCCTGCCCATGTGGAAGGTCACGGCATTCATTGGGGCCAACATTGTGACGGCTCAGATCATCTGGGAAGGACTGTGGATGACCTGCGTGATCCAGAGCACTGGTCAAATGCAGTGTAAGATCTACGACTCCTTGCTGGCCCTACCCCGGGATCTGCAGGCCGCCAGGGCTCTAGTGGTCATCTCCATTGTGGTGAGTGTCTTCGGCATCCTCCTGAGCACCTGTGGAGGAAAATGCACCAATTTTGTGGAGGATGAAAGCCGCAAAATCAAAATAGCCATCGCCAGCGGAGTCACCTTCATCGTTGCTGGGGTCCTGTGCCTCATTCCTGTCTGCTGGTCAGCTAACACCATCATCCAGGACTTCTATAATCCTGTGCTGACCAGTGCCCAGAAGAGGGAGATAGGAGCTTCGCTGTACATCGGCTGGGGGGCCGCTGCCCTCCTGATCCTCGGAGGGGCCCTTCTCTGCAGCTCCTGCCCACCACAGGAAGATGACCACAAGCCTGTTTACAAATACTCACAGGCTCAATCTGTAGCCACCAGTCGAGCCTACGTCTGAGAGCGAGCACGGGAATGGCAAGGAAAGACTCTGCTGTGATTCAGAAAGCTGACTTCTCAGCTTCTCCTGAAATACGGAAAGAAAAAAGTGGCAAAGATGGACTTGATATGTTTAAATGCTTTACTGGGAAATATAATGTATGTAAACTATGCACTGAGCATTTACAGCTTTACAGGGATAAGAAGGAGGTGAAGGATAAACCCTGTATCTCCAGAATGATCACTTCACAGGACGAGGAAAAATCTCTAATGAAAAAATAACAAGCTTCTTTCAAATTATGCAAAAACAAAAATACAATTTGGATAGAAAGTGTTAATATTTTCTGTAAAATCTCTTAAAATATATACTGTGTTATATCAACAGTTATAAATACATGTGCAATATAGTAAATATGCCAGTTATTACATGTAATTGTTAAATTCACAATAGATGTAAAAATGTACGTTTAAAATCCAGGAGTACACTGGTTGACTCTTTGTTTTTATAATTTCATCTCGTGAATTTTGTTTTGAGTTTTATAATAAACTTGTTTAAACTGACTTCATGTGTTCCATGTGTTGTGTGATGTATTTCATGCGGAGTAACCTTATCACAGATCATATTCAGTACCATAGCAATAAAAGCTGTTAAACTGGTACAACACCTCACAAAACACACCAAAAAACCCCTCTGTTCATTTCCCTTTCACTTAAGTATGCTGTGAAACTGGATGGACTTGTAAGACAAACTCAGTGAGCCTCCAGTGCCTTCTTTGGCAAAGTATGTGGCATGTGAGAATTCTTTCAAATAATAAAATTTAAACAACTTCTAAACAATATTATTTAAATAGCAGCATTAAACTAAAATGAATACATAATTCTCAAATGGATTACTGAAATGTGGCACACAGCTCCGGGACCTGGAGGTTGTGGGTTCGATTCCCGCTCCGGGTGACTGTCTGTGAGGAGTGTGGTGTGTTCTCCCTGTGTCTGCGTGGGTTTCCTCCGGGTGACTGTCTGTGAGGAGTGTGGTGTGTTCTCCCTGTGTCTGCGTGGGTTTCCTCCGGGTGACTGTCTGTGAGGAGTGTGGTGTGTTCTCCCTGTGTCCGCGTGGGTTTCCTCCGGGTGACTGTCTGTGAGGAGTGTGGTGTGTTCTCTCTGTGTCTGCGTGGGTTTCCTCCGGGTGACTGTCTGTGAGGAGTGTGGTGTGTTCTCCCTGTGTCCGCGTGGGTTTCCTCCGGGTGACTGTCTGTGAGGAGTGTGGTGTGTTCTCCCTGTGTCCGCGTGGGTTTCCTCCGGGTGCTCCAGTTTCCTCCCACAGTCCAAAAACACACGTTGGTAGGTGGATTGGCGACTCAAAAACAGTGTCCGTAGGTGTGAGTGAATGTGTGTGTTGCCCTGTGAAGGACTGGCGCCCCCTCCAGGGTGTATTCCTGCCTTGCACCCAGTGATTCCAGGTAGGCTCTGGACCCACCGCGACCCTGAACTGGATAAGGGTTACAGATAATGAATGAATGAATGAATGAATGAATGAAATATTGCTTGATTTTCTAATTTTTCTAACTCAATTTAAGCTCCACCTTTTTGTAAAATGAAATACAATCCATCTTTTGTGATGTGTTCATTCTCCAAAACTTTACAAATCACAAAGCTTTCCAAAGTTGCAAATAACCAACTCGACTGTATTTGGTAAACATAAGCCAATTTTGTAAACAAAAAACATACACAAACTCTAAAATCAAATGAAAAAGCACCTGGTATTCTCAGAATAATGGACTGAACGCCCCAGAGCACAGACCTCGACATCACTGAATCTTAAATATTTGAAGCATTCAGATTTGTAGGTGTGGTTGAATATGAATGAGTGATTGACTGCGTGAGTGCATGAACCCGTTGAAACTGTAAGTTTTTGAGGGACTGAGTGAGTGCGTGGGGCAGTGTGCGAGTGCCTGGGTGAGTGTGGAATGTCCTGTGATGGACTGGCAATCCTCTTTTTAGGGTGAGTCAGTGCCTTGTGTTCAATGATTCAAGACAGGACATTGGCTTTAGCCTGTGAATCAGAATGAATATTCCCATCTCAACTTTCTGTTTATGTTGAAAAATCAATAAATTCCTGTAAATTAAATGAAGGACAGGTGCTCTCTAATTCTCCCCAGTAGTGGAGGGTTTTTAAGTTTGTGTATGGCTTGTATTTTCAACTGAGTTGGTTTCAGTGAAACTCTTGACAAGTGTCTGGAGAATCCTGCCAAACCGGTTGGACATTTGTCCACAAATATATTTTAGCTCAGTTGACACAACATCCCTCCACTTAGTAGCTTTTAAAAACAGAAGCAGGGCTTCACAGCCTAAAATGGAGTCACGTCTTACTTTCCTTAAAGGAGGTAGGGTGCCATGGTGGCAGTGTCACAGTCACACAGCTCCAGGGACCTGAAAGTTGTGGGTTCTCTGGACCCGTGTCCGTGTGGGTTTCCTCTGGGTGCTCCGGTTTCCTCCCACAGTCCAAAAACACACGTTGGTAGGTGGATTGGTGACTCAAAAGCGGCCGTAGGTGTGAGTGTGTGAATGTGTGAGTGTGTGTGTTGCCCTGTGAAGGACTGGCGCCCCCTCCAGGATGTATTCCCGCCTTGAGCCCAATGACTCCAAGTAGGCTCTGGACCCACCGTGACCGTGAACTGGATAAGGGTTACAGATATGAATGAATGAATATAGAAGATCGGATTTGACAGACATGGATTTCACAGGATTAAGTCCGTTTAATCACAGGTTGGGGAGAGTACCTGATATTTAATCCAGGGCAGTAGCTAACACAGTGTCTAGGTTAATGCTAATGGGGAATGCGTGGATTAAATATTTGCATGTTGTATGAACATAGTTTTGCTTCCTCAGTGAACACCAAGGGTAATAACCACCAGCTACCTTAGAGACATTGTGGTTAGTTGTATTTGTTATTACAGTAGATCACAGCCAACATATGTTCTATTATATAGATGTAGTGTATTCTACCTGCCAAATGCTCATTAATTATAATACATTTTTCAGAAAATTCAAACTGTTCTTTACAGAAGCAAAACACATTTAGATAAAAATTAATAAAACAAAAATGTATTTTTAGATTCCAAACAAATTTGTTGGCTCAGTTGTGGACATAGATATAGCAGTGTTTCTCAAAACGTTACGTTTTCCTGATAAGTTCTGAAGAACCGAGACAATCACTTGCTATTCATTGATCAACAGAAATTAATCAAAATTAAGAAAAAAATGTAAATAAGTCTAAAGAACAGTTTTAACTGATGCAGTGAACTAATTGAAAGACCAGTTAAAGAAAAGTTATATTGTTATATGCCTAAATATGATGCATTCAAAATGTATACGACCCAAAATGTAAAAATGAACTACATTAGGATTTTCAGTTAAAGGGCCACATGATGTGTGATTTTCAAAAAAAATCTGTTTTATTGTATTATTATTTCATGTAAAATGACATATAATCTGAAAATTTCCCAGGATAACTACATTGGGCCCCTTTTGCAGAATACGTTGTATAGAATTGAATTACCTTATATATTCTCACCTACACACACATTGTCAGACTCTCCAGGGCAGGGGTGTCCAAAGTTCCGCCCCTGGGCTAAATGTGTCCCCCTGTAAGATTTTAATTGGCCTGTGACATCACTTTTAAGAATTCAGTAACACCTTTATGGAGTAAGATTACTGTCAACAATAAACGTGTGCATGCTCATATACTTTCATACATACATATTTAATTTGTACACAAAAGTCTGTTTTGTGTGTGTTTTGTACAAATACGACTTAAAAGACTATTGAAAAAATTGATAAAGACTTACACATACGACATGAATTATGACGGGTACGACTTCTAAACTATGAACATGAATTGGAAAGTGAGAAAACACTGAATAATACATCACTGGACTCACAGACAAGACACAGAGGGGAAGGCTGTGTCCACATGGTCTAAGAGTTAGGGACTTTTATTTTAACTGCAGAGAGCTGCTAAAGAACAGGTGATCGCTCAGACTGACCAATGAGGTGTAAAGTGTGCTTTAAGCCCGCCCACACTTCCCAGTCAAAATAATGAACCGTATACAAAACATAGACTGTATTCTCGTATTCTTCGTGTGTTCAAACTGAAAATGAATAAACAAGCCGGATCTTTGCGTTTCTCTCATTCTCCATTCACTCCCAGAACCAAACGTATCAAATGTACACGGACCCTGCCTCCGCCACCCGTTCAAAACAAGACGCAGCATACGACGCATGCGCACTATATCGAATCGATTGGCCTTCTGCTCTATGCGTCATGCCTGTGAGTCCAGTGATGTATTTTTGACAGTGTTTTCTCACTTTCCAGTTCATGTTTGTAATCTAGAAGTCATACGCGTAATAATTGAAGTCGTATGTGTAAGTCTTTATAATCGTTTGTATGGAGTGAGATCACTCTTTTATGCGAGAGCGCAAAAAACAAACTAAATCGAGCACAGAATCAAGAAAACCGAGCGAAAACAGCGACAGCGATGTAGCTCCGCGCTCTCGTTTTACTGTTTTCAGTGCGCGCTCCCGTTTTTTCCTCGCTTCAAAAATTTGAGCTCGCTCTCGCTTCTCGGTTTTAACAGGAAATACGTCACAGACTCAAAACCTGGTAACCGATTCCTAAAAGACTCACTCCAAGTGATCTCACTCCATACGTATATTTTTGAAGTCGAATTCGTACGAAACACACACAACACACGTTTGTGTACTTATTAAATATTTATGTACAAAAGTATATTTGCATGTATGTTTATTTTTGACAGTAATCTTCCTTCATACACCTTGACGTACACGTTTAATTCGTTCTGTGACTGAGCTCGTAACTCTATTTGCACGTATACCAAATTCAATTTAGAACTCAGCTTGCATCATAAAACAAAAAATGACAGAGGGACAGCTCATATCTTGGAAAATTCGTAAGTTGATTCACGTGTAAGTCAACGTTTTACTGTACATTATTAGTGGACCACTGGCACTTTGTTTTTCCTTTCACCTGATGGTGGCAGCAGTGCGCAAATGTATAGGATATAGCACCACGGTGTTAACGAACATTTCTCTAGACCAGCGAATTAATTCACAGAACATTTAGTGAGGGCTGCAGAAAATAAAAGTCAGTGTTGAAAGTTGTCAATGTTGAGAACTGGCGATTTCAAGAGAGATTAAAGTATCTGCAGCATATCCTTTGATATCCTGCAGCAGTTAATGCTCTAAAATGAAACAGAGTTGCAGTAGTTAATAAATACAAACTGTTTTGTAAATATATGTTCTTAATATTTTGAATACAGCGTTATAAATACTTTAGGAATGATATATTTGGAAAGAGAGACTCGCCCTTACGAATTTTGATATGATCCTGTTTGGCCCCCTTTGAAAAAACTTGCTCTAGGATGAGTCTGGTACTTTTCTCCACGCAATGTAGCTAAGAACCATGCTACTGCACGACTTTAAAAAAATGACTGACATGAAAAGTGACCAATCACAAGTCTGCTGTTTTGGCTTGTGGTGTAAAACAGACCACCAATCAGAATTCACCTGGCAGAATCCTGACAGTGAGCCCAAATTAAGTCAATGAATGTATCAGACTCTCTGTCAATTTGTAGGCGGGGCCTCTGTGGCCGAGACACACATGAACCAGCTGATACATGACGTTATACAGCACTCCTTTTTAAAATACTGTTAACATTACAGAGGAAGGAACAAATAATAATCATCATCATCATCATAGTTACAGACAGAGGGCGGCACGGTGGTGCATCAGGTAGTGTCGCAGTCACATATCTCCAGGGACCTGGAGGTTGTGGGTTTGATTCCCGCTCCGGGTGACTGTCTGTGAGGAGTGTGGTGTGTTCTCCCTGTGTCTGCGTGGGTTTCCTCCGGGTGACTGTCTGTGAGGAGTGTGGTGTGTTCTCCCTGTGTCTGCGTGGGTTTCCTCCGGGTGACTGTCTGTGAGGAGTGTGGTGTGTTCTCCCTGTGTCTGCGTGGGTTTCCTCTGGGTGACTGTCTGTGAGGAGTGTGGTGTGTTCTCTCTGTGTCTGCATGGGTTTCCTCCGGGTGACTGTCTGTGAGGATTTTGGTGTGTTCTTCCTGTGTCTGCATGGGTTTCCTCCGGGTGACTGTCGGTGAGGAGTGTGGTGTGTTCTCCCTGTGTCTGCGTGGGTTTCCTCCGTGTGACTGTCTGTGAGGAGTGTGGTGTGTTTTCCCTGTGTCTGCGTGGCTTTCCTCCGGGTGACTGTCTGTGAGGAGTGTGGTGTGTTTTCCCTGTGTCTGCGTGGGTTTCCTCCGGGTGACTGTCTGTGAGGAGTGTGGTGTGTTCTCCCTGTGTTTGCGTGGGTTTCCTCCGGGTGACTGTCTGTGAGGAGTGTGATGTGTTTTCCCTGTGTCTGCATGGGTTTTCTCCGGGTGACTGTGAGGAGTGTGGTGTGTTCTCCCTCTGTCTGTGTGGGTTTCCTCCGGGTGACTGTCTGTGAGGAGTGTGGTGTGTTCTCCCCCGTGTCTGCATGGGTTTCCTCTGGTGTCCTCCCACAGTCCAAAAACACATGTTGGTAGGTGGATTGGTGACTCAAAAGTGTCCGTAGGTGTGAGTGAATGTGTGAGTGTGTGTGTGTTGCCCTGTGAAGGACTGGCGCCCCCTCCAGGGTGTATTCCCGCCTTGCGCCCAATGATTCCAGGTAGGCTCTGGACCCAAAATAAAAACCAGGTGTCATATTAACCTCATGCTTCCACGTAAAATGCTGAGTCATGACCAGATTATTTAGCTGACATTGGAGTTTTCCAGTGCAGCTGAGTTTTTCCATAGTCCCTTCTTCCCTTTGTTAAAGCGCAAATGGCAGAGTGGATAAAATTAATTTATATGATGCAGTTGAAATGTTTATGATTTTGGATTGACAAAACTACAGCTAACCGAAACCAATACTGAACATACAGGATGCATTTACCCTTTTCAAAGAGGTGCGACTGTTTTTGAGATAACTCTTAGGTTTCAACCACATTCTCATAAATGGAGCATAAGCACTGCCCCCACAATCTTTGTCCCAGATGCAAAGAATTCTGTAAGACTGGTAAGACCAAGAATTACATACAACAGGACACTCCCCCTTCCTGTAAGCCGTGACAAAAAGCCTGTTGCTCAGCTTCAGGTGGCTTTTGCAGCGGTCAAAGGGAGCAGAGTATTGTCAATATTTGAACACCGCTTGTCAAGCAATGGCATCTTTTGGTTTGCAGTTTTTGGGCTGCATCTTGTCCTTGATCGGTTTTGTGGGGGTCGTCCTCATCTGTGGACTGCCCATGTGGAGGGTCTCAGCCTTCATCGGCAGCAACATCGTCACTGCTCAGATTTATTGGGAGGGCATCTGGATGAGCTGTATATATCAGAGCACCGGACAGTTACAGTGTGAGCCCTACTTCTCCATGCTGGCCCTCACCTCGGACCTCCAGGCCGCTCGGGCACTCGTGGTGGTCTCCCTGGTGGTGGGAATTATCGGGCTCATTTTGGCCTTTATTTCTGGAAAGCGCACCAACTTCATTCCAGAGGAAAACAGAAAAAAGAGAATAGCCATCGGTGCTGGAGCAGTCCTGATAATCTCAGGCATCCTGTGCCTGATCCCCGTGTCCTGGACGGCTTCCGTCATCATCCAGAACTTCTACAACCCCACGCTGCTGGATGCGCAGAAGTATGAGCTGGGCGCTTCTCTCTATATCGGCTGGGGTGCCGCTCTTCTTCTGATAATCGGAGGGGGGCTTCTCTGCAGCACTTGTCCAGAAGATGACAGAGCACCATCACTATATCACCCAGTGACCAAATCCAGGAACGACTCACTGCCCAGTCAGAAAGCCCCAGCGCCACTGTCCTACGCCCCTTCATCCAGGACATACATATGAACGGACATTAGAAATACTGCTGCGCAAACGTTTTGAAGACAGTGCAAATGTTTCTGTATAGTCTTTATTTGGATTTATATTCTTCACAATAATTTTGTCTCTTTATGCAGACATTTTACAATGATTTAATAACAAAAAAGCAGCTTAATTATTATTTTAAAATGTATTACGATATTGTAGCTCTAAAAAAGTAATCTTTTTGTATTTTTGTATTTGGGAATTTGAAAAAGCTTTATATTGTGTTAAAATTTCCTGATAAATAGCCCAATATACATGCTCTTGTTCCCTCAAATTCCTTTAAAATGTAAGTGTTATACTAACATTTGGAAGATACCAACACAGACGGCCATATGGCATGGTTAAAAACAAAACATGAGGGGATTTTGTGAGCTATACTTCAGTATTGTTAATAAACGCCGGCAGCCGTATGTTCGTGTCTTTTGCTACATCAGAAATGGAAAAGTGGTTCCAGTGGAATGTGGAAGCTGACAAAACGACATGGGCTCCCCGCTGTCAGCTGTGTGAAGTTTGGGTGTTGACTTTTCCCTTAAGTGGTGGACTGTCCTTCGCTTTTGCACAGGTTGCGATCCTCGGCAGAGAATCCCAAACAACCTAGGCGTGGGAGAGAGCTACAGCAGCGACAAGGAAGGCGTAAGTTAAGTGTCACGGCTGGTGGTAAGCTCTGGCGCCCTCTAGCGTCGGACGCTAGCCTCTGACGTCATTGTGAAGCAACAAGAACGGAAGCGGAAGGAAAAGGGACTTTGTTGAGGGCTTTTGGTTTTGCTACCTTGGTGGGAGTTTTGGACATAAGTCGCTGAATTACTCCATTAATGCCATTTGAAAATGTGTACTTTACAGATTACAGTAAAGCAAATAATTTTATAAAATAAAAAAATATATTTTCAAATGGGATGAAGTTAAGAGTGTGATCTTAAGCCGCAAGTGAGCAGCTGAGGTGTGATTCCATGAAGGAACATGAAGGTTTAGACTTATCTTAGAGACTTTTAACACTTTAGGGGATATTTTTGGAATATCTGTAACTCTGAACTGAGAGATGTTTGAATTTTAATCAAAGACTGGAGTGGGATTATTAACTTTAATATACAAACACAGTTTGTTTATATATATATATATATATATATATATATATATATATATATGTGGTCTGTGTTGCAATATTGGAAGTTAGGCACATAATCTGAGTTGCAAAAGTGTTTTTTTGTTTGTTTGTTTGTTTGTTTGTTTTATATATTTCAGTCTTGGGGGAGAATGAAATGGATATGTTGTATAATCTACTGTGACAGTTTTCCCCAGTTATTTTTGGTTTGAAGTATCCTCTGTAATAAAAATACACTGTTGAAATAGCTCTTGAATTAAACTGTGCACTAATTCTGCACACAATTATACAATTTTTCCTGTACTTTAACAGGATTAGTGTTGTATTTGTTTGATGACATTCTGTTTATTAAAAACTGACTTTAATTTCATAGCCTGTGTCCAGAGTTTGTTTCCTGGTCAGATATAAGTCCGGGTGTAGGTTTCCTAAATTTAGTACAGGACACAACAAAAAACAGTTTGCTAAGGAACACTGAATTACAAATTACAAACCGGTCTTCTACAGTGTGTGTGTGTCAGAGAGAGAGAGAGCTGTATCCTTCAACTCTGAAAGAACCTGTGTTTTTGACTTTGTTTATAAAGATAAGATGATTTAAAATACTTCAGACACTTTCTCCTTGTCTGAAAATTAGTTTCCAAACTCCCAGTAGGATGTGTAATGTGAAAGATTTAATGTAATGTAATGTGTAAAAGAAGAAAACAACACTTACTGTGTGTGTACATGTGGTTTCTCAAAAATCCATATTCACCACAAACCCCAGTGCCTGGGACATCCAGCATGGGGGAAAATACAAAACTCCGCACTGACACGAGGCGAGTGTTGAACACAGGACCCCCTGGACCCCCTGGACTACCATAAAACACATTTAAATTAATACAGTCCTCCACTTTCCCCAAACAAAGTTGTTAAGTTGAGAATGGTGTCCAAATTTTGCTTTTTTTTGCGGCTGCACAATCAACAGAAGTAAATCATTACTCAAACCTTTTCTGTACATTGATTTGCCAAAATTCTCTCACTTTCAAACCACATCTGGATGTTTATCAGGGGGAGGGGCTTGATGATGTAGTTGCATACTGTTTACAATAAGCGTGTAAAATTATACCTTAACGTGTATTTGTTGTGCACATTTTTATTAATTTTTTGTTTGTTGAATTAATTTACTTGATGTTTTATGTATTTTAATTTACATTGATATAGTTGAACACATAAATAACAACAAAAGATACATCAACTGATTTTTATTTTAAATTCAGCAAGCAGACAGTAAGTGTGCACTAAATTGTGAAGAAGTGTGAATACATATGTATTGAGGCCCAGATTTGAATTCTTTATTCACCACTGCCATCTAGTGAAGGAAACATGACATATGCAGACAGAAGATAACTAAATCTCATTTCTAGAGCAATAAATGGCACTATTGGAGTGACCCTAAGCTCATATGTGCGACTGCTCAAACTTAAGGGGTATCTACATACAAAGCCCAAGCCCATTTCTTATTTTACACCTACCCTTTGTTTTCAAGTGTCCCCTTGTGCTTTGGAGCTAAATTAAAACGTGTAGAGGTGAAAATCTCCCCTATGAACTAAGCTGACCATTCAAAGACCTGATATTTCACCACTTTACTTCATTTCAGATAAATGTAGGGCCTCATTTGCCTTCAGAAGGATTCCACAATCATATATCATCACCCCTTTTTCACTCTTCTGTGATTCAGATTCTTATTCAGCTGCTTTTTGTTCATACCTTCCAGTTCCACCTTAAATGGTGCAGTAGTTTCAAGTCCAGAATGCAATTACTTCACCATTTAAGGTGGAACTGGAAATTTACAGCTAACTACAGAGACATTGCTACTACTAGTGATGTTTTTTGTTTGTTCTGACGTAAAGGGCCATAATACACTACATTAAACATTACATTAAACTAAGAGAATACACTGGTATATTAATATAGAACTCTCCATTTGGTGTGTGCAACTAAGAAAAAATTGCAGTTTGAAGAACATGGCACTTCACCCTACCCCTCTTTTCCAGGGGCTGAAATGGGATTGACTCTTGAATAAAACAGACTTTCTAGTTCCTCATCCCTCTCCCTTTTTTGTCTCTCCAGGCTCCTCAATGGCTCTTCAGGTCATGGGCATCACTTTGTCCATGATAGGCATGGCAGGCACAATCATAATTTGTGCACTGCCCATGTGGAAGGTCACTGCATTCATCGGCACCAACATCGTGGTGGCGCAGGTGTTCTGGGAGGGTCTGTGGATGACCTGTGTGTACGAGCGTACTGGGCAGATGCAGTGTAAACTCTACGACGCTCTCCTGGACCTAGATCCATCACTGCAGGCCTCCCGTGGCCTAGTGGTCACCACAATGGCTCTGGCCTGCCTTGCCTTCCTCATTTTCCTGCTGGGGGCCGACTGCACCAACTGCCTCAGTAACCCAAGGGCCAAAGCACGGATCGTAGTGGCCTCTGGCATCACCTTCATGCTCTCTGCCCTGACAACCTTGATTCCAGTCTCCTGGACAGCCGACTCCATCATCAGAGACTTCCACAACCCCATAGTGCACGAGGCACTGAAGAGGGAGATGGGGGCTGCCATCTATTTAGGCTGGGTGACTGCGGGCTTCCTGTTTGTCGGGGGGGCAGTCCTCTGCACAAGCTGCCCACCACAGAGGGTGAAGCACTCACAAAGATACACCTCAGCAAGGTCAGGGACTCAGAGCAGTTATGCTTTTAAGAACTATGTGTGAAGTTGATGAAGGCGATGGACTGATGAATGGCTAGAACTCTGACAGATACGTTTTTGTCCTTTCCAAATCTGAAGTCTGTACATATCATCTGACACTACCAAGCTGGGAGGACAAAGACTAGTACATCTTCCTTCCCAGACACATGAATCCAGCTAATGCTACCATTTAGAGTAGTTTGATGTGAAAAAGCACAGTGCTGAGATACTCAACTCCAAATTAATCAACAGAATTTTGTTCAATGCTGATGCTGGTCATGGATTGGGTAATGTAAGGATTATTTTGCTTTGCATCTCCCTACAGGCTCCTCTCAGATATGAGTGGATTCTTAAAATTACACTGTAGGCCACTGTAGTAGGGTGACCAGACGTTGTCACGCCCTCGTCCCGTCATGTCTGTTTTCTCTATCTCAGCACATGGCTTTGTTTTGTTGTCGTTCATGCCCCGCCTTTGTTCCGCCTCCTTGTATTTACCCTCGTTATCCGTTTCAGGTGTTTCTCGTTTGTTGTTGTATTTAAGTCCCCTTCCCTCACTTCCTGGTGTCGTTCATTTGTTCTTTGTATGGTATGGCTCTTCGTACTGTTTGTTCCCGATTCTCAGTCTTGTTCTTTCCCCGCTTAGTGTTTGCTCTCTAGTTCGTTAATGTTTGATTTGTTAATTTCCTGTTAAATAAAGTCTGTGTTATTAGCTCGTGCGTCCGCATCCGTCAGTCCGCACCCCCGTGATCCTAACAGGCGTCCTCTTTTACCCGGACATGTCCTCTTTTTTAGACTTAAAAAAAATGTCTGGGCGGAATTTCACAAACGTCCGGCATTTTGTTTTTCTAGAGCTTACACAGAACTTCGAGAAGTTTCGTTCACAAACTAGTCCCGCCCTCCTCTACTCCGATTGGTTCGCTTGAGAAGGGGGCGTGGCGAAGCAGCCTAAAATCTTCTGATTGGACGGTCTGACTGTAGAGCTACCGTTATTGGTCGATAACCTTCTCTGTAAACATTTAATTGGTCAGTCTGCACGTCAGTAGTCCTTGTTTACGTCAGGCAAAGCTCATGTACCTACCCTCAGCTCGAGCAGCTATGTTTTTTGTAGCAAATAAAGGTGTAAAGGACCTAAAAATAAACATACAACGGCAACGAGGGGCGAGAGCACCCCCCCCCCCAGGAGACATGTCCTCTTTTTCACCGTTTCAGATCTGCTCACCCTACACTGTAGACTGTACGATGTAGGATGTCTGAATCGTTTCTCTTGACGTGCAGTCACTGGTGGGCCGAAGTCATTTCTGCTGTTATTGACAATCATTGAGGATTTATTTATAAAATACATACAACCAAAAGAAGCGTATGAATGTAAAATATACATTACAGTAAAATGAAAAACAGTCTGTTTGTAATTCTAAAGATTATTTTCCTCTGTTTAGATCTAGAGTGATGTTTACAGGCTTGTAACATCACTGGAGTGTGTCGCCTTTACTCTGACAGTGCTGGGTGTTTTAAAAGTGTTTCCTGTTTGAATAAAATTTGGTTACATGTTTCATGCATGGCCGTGTCTCTGCATTTCAAATGCATCACTGTGTCTTGTACAGAGCTCCTCAGACAAAGGAGGAAGCACACTGACCTCATTGTTTTTGCCTTGGGGTGGAAAAAAAGCAGATAGAAAGTGAATGGGCAGTGTTTTGAAACCATGGAATAAAGAAAAACAGGAGAAACCCCAGTGACTGGGAAACAGTGCAGACTCCACACCCACTGCTGGAATCCAGAGAGGCCGGTTCCCCCCCACATTTTGTTCAAATATTTTTTCACTCCCTGAGCATGGACAGGAGGTTCGAACTGGCCGCATTCGGGCTGGCTTGCACGGGTTGGCTGTGTGCTCTTTTCACCAGGTTCCTGCCTATGTGGAATGTGACCGGCGTAATGGACAACAGCACCGACACTCTCGCCATGTACTGGGACGGAGTTTGGCTGAACTGGCAGGAGCTCAGTAAAGGAAGCCTCCACTGCAACTTCTACATGTCTTTGTTGTCTCTGGCTGGCAGCTTTCGCTCTTGGAAAGCCCTCCTCCTCGCTTCTATAGGGACAGGGGTCTTCCCTATGGTGGTCTACTTTGTAGGATTCCTGAAGTTCCCTCAGCGTGTGCAAATCAAGGCGGCGGCTGGGCTGGTCTTCATGATATCAGGGCTTCTGCTGCTGGTGGTCATAGCCTGGACTACACACACCACGTACAGCCACCTGGACGCTGATATCCACCTGACCAGGGACTGGGGGGCAGCTTTATACTCAGGATGGACAGGAACAGTCTTGCTGTTTCTCGGGGGAGGAGCTTTGTGTGTCTTTTGCTTCAAAGCACCACAACAGGAACAAAGAGGACCCGTGCAATCACCCGAACCAGGGACAAACGACCCACTCTTCGCGATACACAGTGCTGCATTCAATCAAAGCCCCTACAGACAGACTACAACACCCATCTGAAAAAGTGCTGAACATTGTTGTGTCCTGAGTTGGGGCTGAAATTGCTTTAAAGGAAACGTCCACCAATTTTACAAATCCGTTTCAGATTCAGTGGGTAAGACTTAAACTAAACCCTTCAGAATGTTTTGATGCGAAATGCTGGTTTCTGGAGAAATGCAGAACTGTTCTCAGGCAGTGTTGATTAGAACCAGATGTCTGCCTCTAAAATCTCACTTCACAGAACATGCAATGGTTGGAAATACACTCCACAAGAAGACAGACATTGTTTTATAACAGTAGATAAGTTTAGAAGTATGTTTGTTTAACTCCAAATCTATTTAGAGACCCACACAAAGCATGTTTATTTAAGTATTTACATTCTATCAGTCTCCCTTAGCTAATGCATTGGATCATGCACAAACATGACCACCTTTGTTTATATAAGAGACCTATCTTGATCTTGTCACCACCACTTTATATAAATAAGATTTAGTCAGAAACAGTGAAACCATTTTGCATCAAAACAGTCTGAGGGACTCTTAGTTAATGGGACTTTTGAAAAGTTGGTCGAGTTCCCCTTTAAATGTTGTTATATGAAACTAGACATTACAGAGATGTTACAGCATGTACATTTCACTGTGGCTCACCGTGGCCACGTCAACACTCTAATTTATTACAGAGATACAGTGTTCTGATGGAAAAATAGTACATTTCTACCCTTTAAAGCATAGTTTAAGCTGCGAGTCCCAATCCAGACTTTCTACACAGAAGACAGACAAGGAATATCACATTTTTGTTTTTATTTGCAGCTTCTGTTAGCATCCTGACATTGGATGTTTCCTCAGTGGCACAAGCCGCACTGTTAAAGGCAGACATTAGAGTACACATCAGAGGAAGGCAAGCTGGATAAATACGCTCATATACGTGTTCAATTAGATACCTAATGCAAGGTCATTTGTTCAGCTGTACGTTAAATGTGTGCTTATATTTATTTTAATATTTTATTTCCACTCCCTTTCTGCAGCAAAATATGTAAATTTCTTAAATTTTCACAGAAAATAAACCCCTTCATTGTGATTTGAGTTTGATTACACTCAGCCATCTCTGCTTACATTTTTCAGGAAGATTTAGTGAAGCCTCAGACATTTGTGGAAGCTGTGTGCGTGCGTGTTTAAATTAAAATAATATAATCGCCGGTCTGTAAAATATTTCAGTCAGCCTCTGTCATAAATATTGCATGAACGGTCTTCGACAAATGCTGCTGACGGCTTCATTAAATCCAGCCCTGAGATATATACATCCACTTAAATAATCTCCATATTAAACAAACCACAAGAAATGTTATAGTTAGTGTGGTGAAAACACGTAGAACTCAGGGGGGTTACTCTAGCTTCTCGTCCCCTTCTTCAACATCTTTCAGATTCAGAACCTCCACTGAGCCTTTGCCCTTTGTTTCACAGCGGATCAGCTCATCGATTTCCCGGAAACAGCCCGGATCTATCAAACACACCTAAGAGAAATACACAGAAGAAAATATCACAACAGCCTCTAAAAACTCCACATAGACAGTTATTACAAATAGTTATAAATTAGCTATAATCACAAAGGTTTGTAAAGCAGCTATTATATATCATAACAGATATTCGCCGGGTGTTGTAAGGCAAAAATAGTCCCCATGAGAGACATTTTTTCTAGGTTTAACAGCAAATAAAGTAAATAAAATGGCTAAATTGTGTTGTGCCTGTATTTAACAGCACAACAACAGGTTCCAATAGAACAGTGCCCCGACACTAACAAGATTTTAAAAAGCATTATTTAAACAGAAACACGATCTCTGGGTTAATCTGGAGGTGTTTTGAGTGTATGCTGTTATTAATTTGAGAAAGGTCTCTTTTCACTGTTAAAAGTCTCTATTATAATAGAGACTTGTCTATAAGTCTCTATTATAAAGTCATGTGACGTTCCTGTGGCACAAGCTACAAACAACAGGAAGCAGATGGTAGATTCTTCATTAAAGGAACTCTAGGGACCTAATGTCATTCAGTTTATAGCACTATCCTGAAACTAAGGAAGAGGGTGTGGCTTCCCACCCTCTCCCAACATTTACATAGTGCTGTTCCTGCAGTGCTGAGCCAGGAGTAAAAAATGTTTCTTATATAAAACAAAAAAAAAGGTATTAACAGGTAGTTTTCACGTTTGCTACAAAAACCCTTTAAGAAGACTCTGCTCTATTGAAACATTTCTGTGAGCAAAGGATGGCTTCCACAAGGAGGATAGTGATGTCAGGTACTCCTGCTGTACAATTATTTTTGGATCATGAAGACCATTCCAAGTCATCCTTAAAGGTATTGAACTGGAGAATATAGAATGTCAAATCAGGCAAAGCACATTAATTCACTACCAATGATGGCCCTGAAGTGTAGGTGTTTGGAATCATACTCATGAAAACCATTTAGCCTCAAGCCACTGACCATCTCCAGCTGGTCATCGAAGTCTTCACTCTCCACCACCTTTAGAAGTGGTTTGAGCTTCTCCTTCAGCCTCTTTCCCTCCTTGGCCGGCAGGATGAAACGAAGCCTCATGTGAGCTCTCTGAATCTGAATGGACTCCTTTAACTGTCTGATCACCTCAAGTGCCTGGAGGGGATGAATGACAGGTTACTAATCATTAATAAAAAAGAAAAAAGGTTGTTATTATATCTAAGATTCTAGGACAGTATTTTCATCCAGCTTTCTGGTCATTTAAGCATAGGAGATAAGTAGGCCTGTTACTATGACTACATTATTGATTTCTCTTACAATATATAGACATTCATTCATTCATTATGTTCAGTATTGGTTTCGGTTAGCTTTCGTTTTGTCAATCCATGGCCACCTGAAATAAACAGGCCACTGGGGCTGAGCCCTAGGAAAACAAGCATTAAAATATAGAGACATCCAAATTGTTTTACTCACAGAGAGTGAAGCGCTAGAAGCAAGTTATATTTTACTTCTGTGAACCAAAATCATAAAAATTTCAACTGCATCATATAAATTAATTTTATCCACTCTGCCATTTGCGCTTTGACAAAGGGAAGAAGGGACTATGGAAAAACTCAGCTGCACTGGAAAACTCCAATGTCAGCTAAATAATCTGGTCATGACTCAGCATTTTACGTGGAAGCATAAGGTTAATATGACACCTGGTTTTTATTTTGGGTCCAGAGCCTACCTGGAATCATTGGGCGCAAGGCGGGAATACGCCCTGGAGGGGGCGCCAGTCCTTCACAGGGCAACACACACACACTCACACACACACACACACACACACTCACACCTACGGACAATTTTGAGTCGCCAATCCACCTACCAACGTGTGTTTTTGGACTGGACAAGACACAAGGAGAACACACCACACTCCTCACAGAAAGTCACCTGAAGGAAACCAACACAAACACAGGGAGAACACACCACACTCCTCACAGACAGTCACCCGGAAGAAACCCACGCAGACACAGGGAGAACACACCATACTCCTCACAGACAGTCACCCGGAGGAAACCCACGCAGACACAGAGAGAACACAGCACGCTCCTCACAGACAGTCACCCGGAGGAAACCCACGCAGAAACAGAGAGAACACACAACACTCCTCACAGACAGTCACCCGGAGGAAACCCACGCAGACACAGGGAGAACACACAACGCTCCTCACAAACAGTCACCCGGAGGAAACCCACGCAGACACAGGGAGAACACACAACGCTCCTTACAGACAGTCACCCGCAGGAAACCCACGCAGACACAGGGAGAACACACCATACTCCTCACAGACAGTCACCCGGAGGAAACCCACGCAGACACAGGGAGAACACACAACGCTCCTCACAGACAGTCACCCGGAGGAAACCCACGCAGACACGGAGAACACACAACGCTCTTCACAGACAGTCACCCAGAGGAAACCCACACAGACACAGGGAGAACACACCATACTCCTCACAGACAGTCACCCGGAGGAAACCCACGCAGACACAGGGAGAACACACAACGCTCCTCACAGACAGTCACCCGGAGAAAACCCACGCAGACACAGGGAGAACACACAACGCTCCTCACAGACAGTCACCCGGAGGAAACCCACGCAGACACAGGGAGAACACACAACGCTCCTCACAGACAGTCACCCGGAGGAAACCCACGCAGACACAGGGAGAACACACAACGCTCCTCACAGACAGTCACCCAGAGGAAACCCACGCAGACACAGGGAGAACACACCATACTCCTCACAGACAGTCACCCGGAGGAAACCCACGCAGACACAGGGAGAACACACAACGCTCCTCACAGACAGTCACCCGGAGGAAACCCACGCAGACACAGGGAGAACACACAACGCTCCTCACAGACAGTCACCCAGAGGAAACCCACGCAGACACAGGGAGAACACACCATACTCCTCACAGACAGTCACCCGGAGGAAACCCATGCAGACACAGGGAGAACACACAACGCTCCTCACAGACAGTCACCCGGAGGAAACCCACGCAGACACAGAGAGAACACACCACACTCCTCACAGACAGTCACCCGGAGGAAACCCACGCAGACACAGGGAGAACACACAACGCTCCTCACAAACAGTCACCCGGAGGAAACCCACGCAGACACAGGGAGAACACACCACACTCCTCACAGACAGTCACCCGGAGGAAACCCATGCAGACACAGGGAGAACACACAACGCTCCTCACAGACAGTCACCTGGAGGAAACCCACACAGACACAGGGAGAACACAGCACACTCCTCACAGAGTCAACCGGAGGAAACCCACGCAGACACAGAGAGAACACACAACACTTCTCACAGACAGTCACCCAGAGTGGGACTTGAACCCACAACCTCCAGGTCCCTGGAGCTGTGTGACTGCGACAACTACCTGCTGTGCTGCCCAATGTATAGAAATTTCCTCAAAATGATTTTGTTGCCTGTTGTGTTTACAGAAATATTTGTTTATAGTGTAGTATATTAGCTGATTCCAAATTCTGAAAATTCTTAATAAGATTTACTAAACTTCACTACTGTTTAAAAGGGTGTAACTGAATCGTCGTTTTATCTTTATTTCTGCGCCATAAAACTGCCTTAAAATGTCAATCGTTCATCGCAATTATTTTGAGGGCAATATAACGACAAACAAAACTGCTGTTAAGGCTGTAGTGACAGGTCTATATATCATCATTCACCAGCGCTGTCCCTGGAGATCAGTTTTCCTTCATTTTCTGACACAGCAGACAATTCACAGCAGAAACAGAGCTGAGAAGTGGTTTATTTGTGGTGATAATAACAGCTCTTTCCCAATAAATAAATCATTCTGCCGAGCAAATAAAGATTCACTTTATGATCTGAATAAACAGTAACACAGAAATGGCGATTTTCCACTGCATCAAACCTACACGTCTCTACTCGGCACGGCTCTTTTGCATTTCCACTGGCCAAATCTGGTCCTTGGAACTGGGTAAGTTTCCAGTCCCAGGTCCCCTGGGGTTCCAACAGTGCAGATTAGGTACTAAATGGTGAGGTGTAAACCCTGCAGAGCGCTGATTGGCCAGAGCCATGTCAATCATCACAATATGCAGAGCTCATTCAAATCCAGCACAAACTCCCTACAACATTTTTCACATTTATTTTTATCGGACTCCCTACAGCAGCCCGTAACTTTACCTCGAGGTGTTTTGAAGAGGTTTATAAGCTCCTGAAATTTTCCAGTGAGAGTCAAACGTGCAACAAGTAAGTTCCGGGAGGCGGAGCCGTGTTCAGTCCAATAAACAAACACAACACACGAATACATGACGAGTAAACAGCGCCTAACTTTTCTGCTGCCGTTGTGTTTTTTGAAAAGCCAGTGATTCCTGTTAGAAATGGGGTTTTGCAACGTTTCTGGGTCCATTTTGCGGGGGGAGACCTACCAGTGGGAAAGCGACAAGCTTTAAGCGAGCCGAGCCGCGTAGAGTCGAGTCAATTACAGCGGGACCCAAAAGAGAACATGACACAGAAAAAGTTACCAGCTGCGTTTATAACAGCTCAATTTAAAACGCATAAACTCTGTAAATGACATCCATTGCAGACAGCTACATGACGAGTGCTTTAGGTGGGCCAGTTCACACAAACCCACTCTGAATGATTTTGTATACATCTGATCCACCCAGTCTACAAAACCATACAGCTATTAGACAGTGAGGTTCAACTGACCTGCTGCTTTGTGCTCTTATTGGCTTTGACTGAGTAGTGAATGTCCTTCATGGCTTTTTCAATAAGGCTGACTGTATACGGACGCTTGGTTTCTGGATTTACACATTTCTCTGCCACTATTGTGGCAATGTCCCGGAACATCTGCTCCAGCTGAGTCTGTCTCTCCTTATCGGACACTTGAAGCTCTCCTTTTGCTAAAATCTTGAAAAGAAAAAGGTAATAAGCACAGTATGAGAAACTGAACAATCAAAAAATATGATAATTCTAATGTTTGAGTAATGTTTGGGTGGAATAGGTGACATATTTGAAATAAAGGATGTGGATAGGCAGTATATCATCTCTTTGCTGCTGCGACAGTTTCTGCACCTCTAGGAAGGCTGTATACTAGATGTTGTTTCTTAACACTGGTCCTGAAGGCAACCCGCCCTGCACATTTTAGTGGTTTCCTGGTGTTAATACACGCACTGCAACCCTGAAAGAACCTGCTCATTACTTGATTAGAGGCATCAGGTTGTGCTGGGAGAAGGGAAAACAACAGATGTGCAGGGTAGGGTGCCTCAAGCACCTACCTTACTGTAGGTGTATGTCCAGAAAGAGAGTGTAATTGGATAAGACCTCAGAGACTATGAAACATATAAAGTATCTTCATAAAGATAAAGACTCTGTCTAAAAGTACACTCACCTGTTTGCATATTTCTGTTAAGTCATCTGTTCCAAAGGCTTTTGACAGATCGTCCTTCTTTGCCACTTGGCCCTTCGACACGTTTGTGAACACAGAGTGCGTCTGAAGCACTTCATCCAGATCTTTCTCTCTAAAACAGAAAACCACAACACTTCAATAAAGCCATATGTGGACATTAGGACCCTCAACATCAGCTGGGCATCACCTGGGATCTCCAACACCAACATTTAGACCAGGGGTCACTAATCTTACTTACAAAAGGCCAGTGTGGCTACAGTTTTTTTTTTATTCCACCCAAACAGGAGCACACCATGTAGAAATGTTTAGAGAAGGAGAGTAGTCGCTCAGACAAGTAGAATCAGGTGTGCTCCTGCTTAAGTGTAATGAAAACCGGCCCTTTGTGTATAGGATTGGTGACCCATGATTTAGACCATTACCCCCACACTAATGTATTGGTTAATGCGACCTCCAGTGGTCACACAGGTGAATCACAACAACAAAGACACACACCCAAGTCTGGAGTGTGGTTTTTCAGATCATTTATCTCAGACACAGAGTGCACAAGTGCTGATGAGACTACTTAAATCAGTAGTTCCCAAAGTGTGTGTGGTGTGTGGTGGTGCATATCTATTGCAGGGGGGCATGGCAATTAAGGCAAATAAATGAGAAATATAGGTACCTCACTTATACAGTGTAATAAATTCCAATGTAAATGTGATTTGTCATTTTATTTTGTTCAATAAGAAATTGCAGTGTTTTAAAATAAAGTCCTTTGGAGTCTGTAAGCAAAAGATTTGTACGTATGAGTTATTTATAATTAAGTCATTTTAAAAAATTGAAAAAAAAGGCTTATTGCACCTTTAATACAAGGAAAGTTGATTTTTAATTGTGATTTAAAAGGTTACCTTAAAATCGTAAACAAGTTTAAAGTTAAATATATAAATATTCTCTAAATAACCTTCCTTTCGTTTCACGGTTCTAAAGTTCAACATTTTTCCTGAGTTGTTTCTAAAATTTGAGATAACGTTATCGGACTCGCTCGCTGCTGTATTTAAGGTGGAACCGAAAAATACCTTTGGACGTTAAAGTGCTATAGACACTGAGTTGTTTAAGGTGGAACAGGAAGCTAATTTTCCCTTCCACCTTAAAGGTTGCCGCAGCTACATTCCGGCGCCTGGGCCGTGATTTAAGGTGGAATGGAAAGTTCTCTACATTGAGATACTCACGCTCCGGATCTCCAGCTCATCACTTTGTTCTTGTAGCAGGCGATTTCAAAGCGCTTCCCGCCTTTCTTCATCCGCACCACGGCCACGTTAGTGAGGCGGATCTGGTTTGTTGGAGTAAATATCGACATTTTTTTATTCTAGAGAAACGTAACAAGAGTCAGACGCGCCCCTCACTTCTTCACATAAACCCTATGCTGTCAGTCTCCGCTGTTTACAAAACAGTACTGCCCTCTGCTGGCCTGGAGGAGGATAACGTTACACAGCTTACAGAACAGTAATGGTGTTTTCTTTCTTTCTTTGTCTTACTGTCTGTCTCTCTTTCAGTCTGCCTGCTTCTTTCTTTCTTTAGTTATTATAGAAATAATTACAGTTATTGCATTTTGTTGCCCTTTATCTATCTATCTATCTATCTATCTATCTATCTGTCAGAAAGTGGTTGAAAAAGGCATAAATAATCTACAAAAATAATATAATAAGCAAATAAATGTTTGTTGAGTGTTTCTGTGGCTATGAGCCATGCTAGAGACATCCCTTCAGAATATGAAGATTACTTAATAAATAATTTGACTGAAATATTTACACTCTGGTTCTCATAACTTAAGTAATTCTCACGCATTCAGTTTCTAGCTCCATAGGTGTACTATGTAGGTTTCAGTGAATTTATACAGCTGGGTGTATCTGTGAGTATATTGTTACTTTTGCTGACACCTGGTGTACTGTTGATAATGGAGGGGTTCATGTTGCTGTAGTCTTCATTACTATTACTAATCACCTAGCGTGAGGGAATGGAGGCGAGTTTCAGGGCCGTGAAGACATACTGTTCTGTAGAAATGATTGCATAACCCTGACCTCTTCCCCGCTGAACTTTGAGTTTAAGTTTCACATGCTTACAGTGCTAAACCAATCAAGAGATACGTGCATTACAAAACCACGGATTCGTCCACTGTGAGAAGGGAGCGAGAAGTTTACATTTCAAATATACAATGATAGAGTCAAAACAATAGAAGTTTAACAAACATTGTGAAACTGATATTTCAATGCGACTTCAAATACATATTTTCTACTTATATATACCTTAACTAAAATAATCACGAAGTATTTTGCGGATTGAAAACGTTCCCCCCCTTTCATGCAGAATGGACTGATCCGGTGTCGTATGTGTAGGCTGTGACGTCAGGCTTCACCGTGTAGCACACTTGTCAGTGAAAGAAGTGAGAAGGTGAGTAATCTATGATTTTTTAATGGTTTTATTTTATATGTTTAAAGAGTACCAACGACATATTTTACAAGAGCGGCGTGTAACATAGCTTTCTACATTAAAACCAGGCGCTGTTTGTTGTTATTTCCTCAAGACATCCTGTGTTTACCATCTTTTTCTTCAATCAGCTGAACTTCGCCTGCTTCTTTTTCGAATTTTCCGTTCCACCTTAAACATTAATGTAACTGAATGGCTATTTAAGGTGGAACGGAGAGTTCGAGCATGAAGCTCGCGAATAAAGCTCACTTCAGTATTTATGTTATATTTTGGGCTTTTGAGAGCTAACATTTTGTGAAATGTTAAAAAATGTGTCTTTAGCATGGCCCATTATCTTAAAACCACAGTTGATAGTTGTTTTGTACCTACATTTTGATACTTTCATTGGGCCAACCAAGAAATCCAGGCAAGCAAACTTGCCATTTTCTGCATACCCTGAGGGCAACAGCTAAATGTTGTTGGCTGACGGATCTGCTTTGTTTAGGAGTTTGGAGAAGCTAGTCACTATTTTCAATAAAACATATTTATAGTGAAATAATATGTGTATGAGGGTGTGTATGCTGATATCTGTGCCTTGCATATATTTGCACATCTACATTTTCCCTATGAGCTCACTAACAGCACTGCAGAACCTAAGTAGAGACCACTTATACCAAGTTTGTCACACACATTACGCCTGTGTAAGTGTGACATGGCAATAAATTTGATTTGATTGCATAAAATATTTAAGACAAACAAATGAAAGTACTCATTCTTTAATGACTAAAAAAGCTGTGGCACATTGTTTATTAATATATTACTGAATTTAATTTATGATTTTGACTGTTTGATAAAATCTATTGAAATGCTTTTATGTGTGTCTTTATTTAGTCTTTTACTCTGTGTTAAAATTGAAAAAAAAAAAATCAATGATAAGTGATTCCAAAAGATAGGATCATGAGTGTAGTGTGTTGTCAGGATAGTTCTCATGTAACGCTGTGGTCGTATCTTGAGGCTGAATGGCTGTCAGACCCCTGCAGATGCTGGCTTTGCACATTCTTCATACATTTGTTGAGTAGGAATGTTGATTTGTTGGCTGGATTTCATTGCTGCAGTGTGATGTGAACTGTCCAGGTTGTTTTGTGCATTGTGTGGGTCAGAATGTCCTTTGTTGCATTACAGCTGCACATCTACATAGATTCAACAATACCCCTTGGGAACATAATTATATTTAAGTTAAAAAAAATAAAAAGGACCATATTAAGTTGTGTAATTTCCAGTATGTTAAACTCACAGGTGAATATTATGTTTGTTCTCTGAGGAGGTGTAATTCCACTTAGAAATATATGTCAACAAAGCATGTTTTTGACCAGAGACAGACAACCCTACACTATTCTGAGTATGATTTACGTTAGCTATTGGAACACTGATGTGAGGATTTGATGACCTTCAACCAGGAGAACATTTGTGAGGTCAGATACAGATGACGGACAATTAGCTACGGATCACAAATCAAATAAATTTGATGGGGCTTCGTGACCACACAGAATTCTGTTGCAATGCGGGAGAGGTTGTACTTGTTATACCTCCCTGGCCTACAGTTGGCATTGTGTTAAATTGAGGAAATACAAGAACACAAAAACAGCTTTTGTTGCCCTCGTCTTTAGTAGAGCTAAGTGTACTTAGTAAGAGCACAGTCTGAATACTTTGGGACACAGTATGAGGCTGTTACTCTCGTTTTTACAGGGCTTCTAAAAACACTAGAGAGCAGCACACAATATCCCACAGGATAATGACTCCATTCAACAGTTTCCAGAGTTACTTAACTGCTATTTATAATCGAGAATGATTCACCACAGAGCAGTGTCTGAGAAACTGTGACTGTACATTCAATGCTCAGAATCGTATTGATAAGAAACATGGCAATTAGCGTTTAGCTCTAAAGTACATTTATGGGAAGGTGGATTTTGTGGTCTATTTAGATATTTCTTGATTTTAAACTGTAATTTTGGAACTATGAATTGATGCTGGGGTCCTGGGTGCCATGAACAAAGCACACCACTGTAATCTGTGCTGTTATTATGGATGTAATTATAATTTTCCAAATATATCCTTAACAGCACACAGCTTTCTGAAAAGCCATTACAGGTTTTCATAGGGTACACATAAAATGTTCAGGTCTGCTTGCAGAACATGACTAAGCTTGATCTAGGACTGTAGGCAAGACTCGTGGATCATGCATCAGACTTCAGCAGAATCTTTGTGACGTCTATTCAGTATGTGGTGGATAGAGGAACTACATTTTTTCAGTTAGAAACTATGACCACACTGTCTAGTGAAGCAGCATTTTCACACTAACTGACACGTCTACAGTGAAGTAATGATTTAATCCAGATTACCCATTTAATCTTGAAAGAAAAAAAAAGTGAAATAGCAAAACTCTTTATTTCAGAGCTCTTCACAGACATGGCAGACCCACAGTCAGATGCCTCTGCAGGGCCTGAGCTACAGGATGAGGGAGAGTCTCTCTTCAGTAACCTGGACATCTTTCTCTTCTCCCTCATTGTGGGTCTCATCATTTACTGGACCTTTTTCCGGAAGAAGGCTGAAGACATTCCTGAGTTTAAGAAGCTGGACACTCCGTAAGTACTGAGCATATGTTGCAAATTAAGCTTGAATCACTTTTAGACACTTTTATAGGGTAGTTGATAGTCTATGTCCTTCCTGGTTCCCAGCTCTCAAAGAAACATCTGTATCACCTGTTTTAAATCAGTACTTTGTTCTGTATGTCCATCTGTGTCATAGTAAAATGGATTCTATAGGAGGTTTTCCTGTAGTTGAATAAAAGAAGCTCTACAGTGTCTTTATCCTTGGATGCACTGTGATACGTTCTGTGAGCATTCACAATTATACGATGGATTTCACATCCCTGGATACAGTCATTAATGAAAAAAGGATGCTGAAGTATACGTCATGCCTGTTTGTGTGCATGTTCACTATAAATGTTTGTGAGGTTGAAAAAATAAGCCATGGAATGTAATTAACATGGTATTAACACGGTGTGAATTTAAATGTCATATTTTATGAAAATCTCCCTGGTTCAGTCTCCCTGGTGGAGCCCACCAACCCACATACTGTGAAACAAGACCACCCAGTCAGTTTTCTGTTGGCTCTGTCAGAAAACATGGTAAAACAAGCTGTTCTCCCATCACAGCTCTGGACCCACGTTTATTTGAGAGTGAAAGAAAAGTTTAGACGCACCAAAACACTCAGTAAAATGGAGAAAATGAAAGCCAGAGTTTCTGCTCCTCACCCCTCATTGTTGTGCGCTCGGGTGAGTGGGAACAGCGAGCAGCTCATTATCATTTAAAGGCACAGGCACTGAAACTGGCCGGTCTGGAGAGGGCTGTTTACACAGGGGGTGGGGTAAATGCGGTGTGGGGCTTGTGGGGTATTGATCAAAGCAGGTCACAGATGTTTCATTACGAACCAGAACTGTAGATGGTGTTAAATCTAAAAACAGTAGCAGTCGTATGAAAGAAAATGTTGCAAATGTGTGTTGGTTTGTTACTTGTGAAGTGTACCTGAATTCATTGGTAAAGTTTGTAGTAGGTGGTGTCAGCGTGTTTCTGACAAGGCTATTGATCTCTTTTCCCTCCACACCAAGTCAATTTCCCTGACAATGCTAAGTCGTTGCTGAACCAGACGTTCTGTCTACTGATTGCATTCCTCTACACCCAGAAACTGAGGAGATGCAAAGTTCAGCTTTGATGTTGGTTCTTTAGCAACTAGGGCTGGACAGTATATCAGTATATTAAAATATATCGGGATATAAACAAAGGGGGATATAGGTGTGTAAGATAATGTCATTTGACATGTGCTTCAGTCGTAATTTTGATAATTAAAAATGTTTTTTTTGACATCTTGTTCACATTTTCAAAAGTGTACAATCATGGGGAAAAGTTAGGGTTAGGGTTAAGACACCCAATGAAACCCTTTGTAAACGTATTTAAACATGGACATTTGAATTATGTTGAGAGAGCACATAAAACCGTTTATGTTCTGTTTATAAAATCTTCATAAAACAGATTTTTTAACATTATTTTTCCCAACATATATTACATCGTATCGTATATCTCCATTCAGCTACAATACATCGGGATATGATTTTATTTATTTATTTATTTATTTTTTGGACCATATCGCCCAGCCCTATTAGAAACTGTCGACATGCCACTTACTTTAAGCTAATTTTGTTTGTAACCAAGCCTCAGTGGCTGTGACATGTCTGTACAGCCTTTTCTAACCCTGTTCTCATTGAAGGAGCTTCAAAGAGGAAATATCGGATTGCTGAAGAGATTACATCAGCTTTCTTTGTGCAGTCTGGTCATGTGAAATGGTGGAAGTGAAATCAGCAGTTTAACTATCAGTCCAGTTAAGATATTTTGAGAATTGATCGTGTTGAAATACTTTGGTAGATACTACATTCATATACAGGCACATGGTGCATATACATTACACTTGTAAAAGGCTGTATTTACAATAAAGGCAACCCTCCACTCCATGTGTATTTAGCCTTGTGAACATAAAAGTCTTGAATGAAGTCTAAAACAGCCCCACGCTACAGCCACCTACTTACAATGAAGCATGGCAAAGCTACATTTAATTTGGTCTGGTGTTGCCCTGATACCGTGTCGGTATCGGCACCAATACTGGCACTTAAACACAGTATCGGTATCGGCTACAGAAAGCACAAATACTATAGGTGTGTTGGAAATGGTCCCCTACTCACTATTCCCTACAGGTAATACACATGGCACTTTCTGGAACACAGCCCATGAAGCATATACAGACGCGCGTACGCGCCGCTAGATGCAGCTCAAATTTAAGGTTGGGGCAGATTATAAACAGACTGGGTATTACACACTTCATGACTGTTTTTGTCAATTGTTATGGAGACTGGAAACATTTCACATACAGTACACGACTGGGGATAACACACTACATAACCCCAAACTCCCCAACCAAACACACAACTCACGTTTCCTAGGAGACACAGATAAATACGGACGTACAACTCGCTGCAGTTATTGTGTGTTGCTATTTGTGTAGATCCACAAAGCTCTCTACACACTGCAGCGGGAGCTGGAGATCAGTAGAAATAGTTCCACTTTAAATGGATCCAAAATATTAGCGGTAGCTGGAGCTGTGTCATTTATAGTGGAATTTAAAAATTAGAATAAAGTTGGAATAAAGGCTGTAACAGAATGTTTTGTGGCTCACTATGTTCTCCTACAGGTAATACTCATAATTTGGAGGCGGTGCATCCAGCTCTATGTAATGTATTGTAGTTTTTCTTAGTTTTACCATTTAATCCGTCCTCCATTGTAGAGCTCCACTGCACGGGCCTGTGTTTACTTTCTGTGCTCTGTTCTCATTGGCTGTTGACAGGACTCGTTCAGAGCTGAGGTGGTGGAGAGTTGACACTACGCAACTACGTCCAAAGTCGGGTTGAAATAAAAATCAAACGTTTGATATGTTGCGAGTGATCTGAAACGCAATTTTGAGGCAAAAAAATAAAAGAAATGGAGCTTAAAGTCGTGTAGTGTAACCCCAGCATTCCAAGTGCATTTCACAGTTGTGACAGATATCCTCATGACAGTGTAAAAAGCTGTTCAGTCAGGCTTAGTACTTCCTACTTGTTACTGCACTGTGGATTTATACATTTTTTAAAAAAAAATTATTTATACATTTTTTTTATTCATGGTTCTGAATCATTATTAACTGCACATTAAAAAAATTTAAAGAAGTACATGTTCATTCAAGTGTATTAAGTCTTATTAGCGATACAGAGCACTGCTTTAACAAAATAACATTTGTAAGTATAGCAATATAAATATCTGGATTTATAGGCACTTATTTAAGATTAGAGTTGGTATCGGTACCCTGTATCGGCAGATACTTGAACATGAAATATCGTATCAGAAGGGATAAACTGGTATCCGTGCATCTGCTGAGCGCTGATATTCTGGACAATAGGGCTGGCCCCAAGTATACATGTTTTCAGATATTTGTTCGTTGGGTAGGTATACGGTTTCTAATTTTGTGATTCGGATATTCAGTTTTTTGGATAAATGTGTCTGTCTGTTGATAAAGGAAACGCTCCACTCAACCCACATTCAGGCTCCAGCAGTGCAGCTGGAGCCACTCATGAACATACGTCTTTGTGCAAATGAAGCTTAAAACATCACACTTACAACAAAACAAGGCAAAGCCACAATTCAGTTTGTCAGCTTTGTACCTGAAATTAGAGCAAATTGTGTATACTCTGTGCCCTTAGCTAGCAAGCTAGTTAGCAGGTTAGCGAGCATAGGTAGTGAGTGGAGCTGGAGAGAGGGATATTAAAACAGGGGTTGGAAGTGGATTTTGTTAAAGACTTATTAATACTTTTTTGTTAAAGTATTATTAGAATATTCACTGAATATCCCAGTCAAAGCCCAAAAATAGTATTTGGGACAGACCTACCGAGTCTTTATGTTAGGGTGACGAGACGTCATCTTTAACCCGGACATATCCCATTTTTTTAGACTTAAAAAATGTCCGGGTGGAATTTCACAAACGTCCGGCATTTTGTTTTTCTAGAGCTTACATAGAACTTCGAGAAGAGTTTCGTTCACAAACTAGTCCCGCCCTCCCCTACTCCGATTGGTTTGCTTGAGTGAGAAGTGGGCGTGGTGAAGTAGCCTAAAATCTTCTGATTGGACGGTCTGACTGTAGAGCTACCGTTATTGGTCGATAACCTTCTCTGTAAACATTTAATTGGTCAGTCTGCACGTCAGTAGTCCTTGTTTACGTCAGGCAAAGCTCATGTACCTACCCTCATCTCGAGCAGCTATGCCGAAACGGAAATGTAAGTTCTCGGAAGAATTAAAAAAGAAATTCCCATGTTTTGTGTAGCAAATTAAGGTGTAAAGGACCTAAAAGCGCACACAGGTTCAGCTAAGCGTACAACGCAGAGAGGGGTGAGAGCTCGCCACCCACCCCCAGACGTGTCCTCTTTTTTACCATCTCAGATCTGGTCACCCTACTCTATGTAGATGTAAAAGCACATTTCACAATTAGGCTTACTTTTCTTTCCATTTTTTGAAGTTATTTTAATGTATTGTCTGTAGTTTAAGCTTTTGTGAAGACTGCAGAGACGAGTGAAATTGCCTCAAATGCAATCTACTTAAGGATCTGAGTACAATTTTCTGTGATGGTCAGTAGCTTTCTCACTTACAAAGGCAGTCCATGACCTCTCACTCTGTCACTACTGTCAGCTCGCTAAATTATATTTGTGTACGTCTGCTGAGTGTCTGTTCATTGCATTTATAAAGTTGGAGCAGTCTTTTAAGCTAACCTCAGATAGAGTACAGAGCCTGTTGAGCAGATCTGTGTATTAAAGACGTTAAAAATAGCCTAAAAAGAGTCTTTCTAAATAAGGAAATTTTAAAAAGACTTATTACTCCATTAGGTACATAAAAGCACACACAAGTTGGCCTCGGAAAGAAAATACAATGCCAGAAAATTAAATATGATTATATGTGATTAATTATAAACTATTATAATTATACCTTCGCTTAAAATACCATCTTCTTTAAAATGCTGCAGTGAAACGTCTTGTTATGCACTCAGTATAATGACGTTCCAGTAATACACTGCTGTTTCAGATTGCTAAAATTGATAATGGATGACTTGGTTAATTAGCGGAGATATAGCTCTTCTACCACTGCTCTATCACTCATGTCCTTAAAGTTTGGTATGTTTAAAAGCATATCAGCGGAGATGGCAGCAGTAGGCTGGGTATACAGCAGAGTAGCAGCAAGGAAGGCAGACCCACTCTGTCAGCAGTTCAGCGGCGATAGCGGCCACACTGGGCCGGAATGTACAGCAGCGTAGCAGCGGGGATAATAGCCAGCCTCAGTCGGCGTGTTAAACGGCGTATCAGCGGAGATAGCAGACGCAATTGGCAGAGTGGAGTAGCAGCGGGGAAGGCAGACCCACTCGGTCGGCAGTACAACGGAGATAGCGGCCAAACTAGGCCGGCGTGTACAGTAAATTAGCAGCAGGGATAAAAACCCCAGACACATAAAAGACATCCATAGGTTCACACATGAACGGCTGTATAATGCCAATTATAGCTACCCGTCTGTGCCAATTTATTGTGTAATAAACCCCAGAAAAAAAAAACACAACTGCTCTGTCTCGAGGCTGTGTGTTGTCATGGTAATCAGCATTCTGTTCTCCAGTGATAGAGAGCTGTCAGTCATACATGGTCATTAGTATTGGGCCACACCCACACCGTTCTCAGAGAGCTCTAAGAAGCATATTTTGCTCATTTTTGAGGAGAGATTTATCATATTTCTGTTTTTGTTTTTTTAAAGTTAAACTTAATTTTTGCTGAACATTTCACATAACACCCAAGTTTAGAACAGTACACAAAACAACATTTCGCAATGGGTTCCACGGGGCTTTAAAGGGAACATCTAAGATTGTGTGGAAACGCTGTTCTAATCTCCATGTCTTTTAATGTGGAACATTATATTTCAGGGAAAATAATGACTTGTTTGTACGTGGCTGAAGTTTAACTTGAGAGAGACTGAGACTGACTCGTAAACACGTCTGTTTCAAGCACACAAACAAACTGGAGAGCTAGCAGATGGTGACACTATAATAGTCTTGTGTGTGTTTTTTTTTTTTTTGTTGTTGTTGTTTTTTAATATAATTACAATCATGAACTTTGCCTTTAACCGTGTCCATGGCTACTTACAGTTCACCAAAGTGCTGATATGTTTTATTAATGTTAATACACTTATTCAACATTTTTTGACTGTATATTCATCCCTGAATAGTGATTTTAGATACAAATGCTGGCTCTGTGGGGAGATCACTAAGGATTCACCCATGCATATATCTATTTGCCACTTTATGTGTGTTCACTCTGTTAATCTCAATCTTTTTTGCAGTTGTTTGTGTTTTTTTTTCCTTCCTTTTTTTCTCTTCTCCTCTTTCAGTTCATGCTGATTATATCAGGGCAGTAGCAAGCTGTGCATGAACACTGCATGCTCACATACCTCTGTGTGGTAGGACTGCAGAATATAGATTGTGTTCCTAGATAGCATGAGCGACCAGATACACTAACCAGTCACGAGATTAAAACTGAAATCTAGCAAATAACGATGATTATCTTGGTACAATGGGAGCTGCTGAGGGGAGGGCTATATCAGGCAGAGAGTGATTAGTTAGTTCTTGATGTTAGAAGAATGAAAAATGGTAGAGTGAACTAATCTAAGCATCTTTGACCAGAGCCAAATTGTGCTGGTTGTAATGTTTTGGTCTAAGGATGGACGACTGGCAACAGAGTCATTTGTGCCCAGGGCTCACTCATGGTGGAAGGAGTGAAGGCAGGTCTGTCTGAAAGAGATAATGCTTGTGTAGACAGGAATCCGAACACAGGTCAGTGCAGTTTGGCCAAATCGCGTTTGCTGATCCTTGTCCACTGCTAAAAGTCCTTACATTCATCATGTGGAAGGCCAGGTGTGCATGTAGCACTGACCTGGGGGAGGGTGATGGTATTGCTCATGGTGCTCTGGGAGTCCTGGTGTTCATGTGAATGTTACTTTTACACCTACCCCTTCCATAAACATTGTTACAGACCAAGTCCACCCCTTCAAGATAATTATTTCCTAAAGGCCTTGGCCTATGTCAGAAGGATAATGCTCCTTGCCACACTATAAACACTGCTGAGCAATGGCTTGAGAAACGTGATAAAGAGCTCATCTAAATCAACCCAGATCTCAGTCTGATTGAGAATCTGTGGGAGTTTGTATCACAGTGTTACACAGACAGTGTACAGAGCTGTTTGTGGGGCATGAAGGGGACCTACACAAAATATCTAATTGGTGTATGCGCATATATCAATGTATTTTTTGAAATTGCATGATTAAAGGATATAATGGTGATTCTTCACTGAGCTGTAATAGGGAGAATAGAGTCTCTGTCATTGCTATTCCATGCTCAGCACTGTAGAAACAGCACTATGTAACGCATCCCCTTGATTTCAGGACAGTGCTGGAGGGGGCACCAATCATTCACAGAGCAACAACACTCTCACACTCTCACCTACGGATACTTTTGAGTCACCTACCAACAGTCACCCAGAGCAGGATTTCAACCCACAACCTGCAGGTCCCTGGAGCTGTGTGATTGTGACACTACCTGCTGTGACACCGTGCATATATATATATATATATATATATATATATATATATATATATATATAATAGAAGATAATGTTCATTTCCCACTTTTTTTCCTTTTGTTTTCCCTGCAGTACATTTAATGATGCATCAAAATCCTTTCTTGTTGTTGCTCCTTTTTTGACTGACGCAGGTAAACAAGCTCCTCTGTTCTGATATAAACTAGGGAATGGATGGCATGCTTTGTTTTGACACCTTAATAAAGTGCAAAATATAGTTGTGGACAAGTTGTGTCCAGTGACATGGGCTCTTTATCAGACTTTAAATTTGTATTTCTTTTTTTGCTTTGGCTTCAGTGAGTGTTTTCCGATCTCAACATTAGGACCTTGTTCTTAAAGTGAGCTTAGTTCAAAGCTTGTTTCTTTCACCTTGTAGTGATTAACGGGAGACCATTGAGCACATGTGAAAACACACGCAGACGAGCTTTAGATGACATGCTCCGCCTGAATCTTTTTTCTTCCTCTCCTCCTCTTTAGTGGGAAGGATCTTTGTTTGTCTGCGGCGAAGGGTATGCAGGAATGTAAAACCACATATTCTCCTGGGGTCTTTGAGGAATGGTGCGAGTGAAAACTCAGCTCCGTGCCTGGGTTCAGTCCCTGCCCCCATACTGTTTCCGTTCTTGTTCCCTGTGAAAGAGAGTGCATCTTGTTTGGAGCCAGCTTCCCCCACTCTTAGTTTTTGTGTCCCAGGACCTCGTTTTTTTTTTTTCAGCACTTCCTGGAGAGTGAGAGTAAAAGGCCAGCCAGCGCTTTCTCTCAAGGTGGAAAGTTGAGCTGAGAGACAAGCCCTCCTTTCTGTTGCACTTTCCTTCCTTTCTCCACTCGAGACCATCTCTAATTTGCTCTCGCCGCTTCCCTGAAAGGCTCAGGGCTTCGCTTGTCACTAGAGAGTCCTTTTATGACAGATGAGGTTGCCATGACAGTCAGAGTTCCTCCGTCCTTGCGATGCTCCAATGAGCAGCGTGGGTTAATGTGAGCGAGGGGCGGGTGGCCAAGCACAGGGGGCATTCAGTCATTCTTCTTCTCGCAAATGCAGCGACATTGTCATTATAACAACAGTTGCCACGGTTACACAACCGCACTCATTGTGCTTTTCTTTGTGCACTTCTTTCCGTATGGCTCATGTTCTGGAAAAAGGGGGCAGGTCTTTCTGCAAGGACCCGTTTGGTTTTGATTTGAGTCAGTGTTTATTTGAGGGTTGGTGTGCGCCAGCCCTGCTGGTTTTTATGGGACATTTTATTAAGCAGTCTCACCATAACGGTCTTTGTGGTTGCCAGATGTTGCTGGCGCCTGTGAGGGAGTGAGAGAGTTGGTATAGAAATCGCTGCTCCTTTTTGTGACAGGCTTCAGTGACCGAGGGAATGACTTTGAACGTTGTGCTCGGATGCTGCTCTCTGCTAAGCCTTGGTCAGACATCTCTTCAGGATTTCTGTGTTGACGTCTTCCATGTTTTCCAATAAGTCTGCAGTAAGTCTTTGGCACGATTCCTTATCCTAAGGATGTAGGACTACACTCGATTTGAATCTACTCTACTGGAGAAAAACAT
This sequence comes from Hoplias malabaricus, assembly GCF_029633855.1. Classification (NCBI taxonomy): domain Eukaryota; kingdom Metazoa; phylum Chordata; class Actinopteri; order Characiformes; family Erythrinidae; genus Hoplias; species Hoplias malabaricus. The sequence continues at coordinate 64,956,098 of NC_089820.1, forward strand.
TGGATTGAACCTCAGACTAGCATCAGCAGTGTTTGGAGGAGTTCATCTCAGGATTCAGTCTCAGCCGGGTCCTTCCTTGGATTCCACATGGTTTCTTTCTTTCTCTCTAAGCACGAGGAAGAAAATATCACAACGTCACACAAATGACGTAGTGATGAGTGGCTGCCCTCTTTTCCCCTTGTGGACCTGTGATGGTTGGACAGTTGTATCCTGTTGTGGTGTTTCTGTTTTTCCGAGGCTATGGGTTGTGTATTCTCTCTTCCAGAGGACAGAATTGCTGCAGCAGACAGGTTTGTATTTAATTTCTGGCTTGTTTGGTTTTTTTTTTTCCAGTGCTTTCTCTTGTACGTTCCCATGTGGTCCTAGACGGAGATCTCAGTGATTACATAAGTTTGTTTAGTCAGTGAGTTTGCATGTGCATTTATGTCTAAGCATGGATACTGTGGCCAAAATAGTCAGTGAATCTTGTGTTTTCATTATGCAAAATTGATGAGTAATGTTTGTAAAACTTTAAAGCTGAAAAAGGGCAAATGAAAAGCACCAGTTGTGCCACACTCTGAAAAAATACTCTCATAACCAAGTGCAAGTTCTTCACTGAAGTGGGAAGTATGATAGTATTAATTATTATAATATTCCACCAAACTATGCCTGCCCCATGAAACCTTAGTCTAAGCACAACAAGCAACACTACCTTAAATCCCTCATCAAATCAGTGTGCTCAGAAATGTGTGTAATATTTCCACATGATCTTAGAAACCTTGTGCTGGAAGTAGAACGTGCCATCAGGTGCATGTGTATTGTTTGTACAACCTGTACAAATGAAGACCATCTGTACTGTCTCCTTCATAAGCGTGTGTTTGTGTTCACGGTGGACATGTTCCAAGGTTCATAGGAAAGCAGAGCGAGGCTGGTATGCAAACTAATGACAGTTCCTCATCCTGTGCTGCTATCGCTTTGGACAAGCACACAGAACATGATGGATCACTTGCACTGCTCTTTGTTTCCATTCTCGTTTATTGTTGGCCCCAAGTTGAATGATTAGACAAGTATCCTTCAGGTTTGCAGTGATTTTCTACAAGGAATGGTCTGGTATTAGTCGTAGGAAAGGAAAATAATCAGCACAAACACACACTTTATTTTGGACACAGTGGACAAGTTGCTGTTGAATAAATTAAATGCACAGTATGTGTTTAAAATAAAACTTATCAAAAGTTTGAACCTGCTGAATAACTTCATTCACTTCCTTTTGTCACAGCTGCCTTTGTGCCTAGCACTTTTGGGCAGTAGTGTCTCTGATGTGTTATAAGCTCTGAACGTTCATGCGTGCCTTGTCTTGTTTTCTGTGAAAGACTGCAATAAAATGAATGTCATTGTTTTACTGATATTCCCACTGCATCATAATCAAGTGTTCCTGGTCACGCTGCTTATGAAAAGAGCTCTCACTCTAATTGTTCTCTCAGAGAGGCTGATGGGCAGGCGCTCATGCAGAGATTTGATCTGTTCTGTAGGTGCAAAGATTATACGTCAATTATACACAGGATACACAGGTCTGTTTCGATGTTGAACAGGTTGATTCATGCATTTTGGAAATTTTGGAATTCATTATATTAAGCTTGAAAAAATAAATGTATTTGTGACCTCAGCACCATTAAATATGTCCTTAAGTCAAAATCGTGTGTGTGTGTGTGTGTGGTGTTTATATGATAAAACAGTGGTTCTCAAACGTTTTAGACCAAGCACCACTTATTATCAAAGCCCCCCAAGTACCTCCTACGAATTACTTACTTGAACATTTGTAATTTACATGAATTACACAAAACGAATCTAAAATAATTGCTAAAAAACTATAGAACACATACAAATAATTAGGCCTAAACTGTATGTTTTACACAGTCATGTATTTATGAGAAAATATAGCTACAATTTTGGGAAAATAAGCATTTTGAGAGATTAATTTAATATGCACTTTAATAAACTATAGGTGAGAGCAGTGTGGCGTTTGGAGCAGGTGCTCGCAGCGGTAGGTGAAGGAGGCGCAACGCTGCTAAACAGTGTTTTAGGACTCTAATGATGCAAAGATCCACCACATCATTTTCCTTTAGTTACGTGTTCTCTATCTTTATGCCTCTAGATGTAGTCCTTCTGGGCTTAGGAGTGTTTCGCTGGGTTGGTTTCGGTTTGTTTTTCTTGTTTCCACTTTGCTCTTTTCTGCAATAAAGTCCAAATCACTCACGTCTGTCTCTAGCCTTTGCTTACGTTCAGTAAGAAGCTGAAACTGGGCTTTCTTCACATGGGTTTTGCAAACAACTGGGAGATCACGTTCCCTCCATGGAAACAAGAAGCGGGGGGGAACGCTGCTCAGCCTTTTCCTTACAGACTACTGAACTACTGTTTATTCGTAAACCATGTTTTGTGGTGTTTTTTTGCACAAACAGATTTGATCAAAGTTTAATTATGAAAACCTTAAAACATTATGTAGTTTACACATGAACATTTTTCAAGTATTAATTAATTTGTTAGGTAGGAATGTTTTAGAGCTCATCTGTCGAACCATCATTTGCTGCTTCTTCACGTACCACAGTTTGAGAACCACTGCGCTAAAATATGTATCGTATGAATTATTATTATTATTTTAATCACGCAACAAAACCTTGTGTAGTGATTTGTTCGCTGTTGATACCTAAATGATAGAGTCTGAGTAAACCCACATTTATTTTAAAGAAGGACATGCAGGATAAATTACCTTTAGAAAAGTATCTCAGATTTTCACGTTCCCAACTCCTGAATTAACAGGACTACAGGCTCCTAAACAAATCTTGAAAATGCTTTGCGGTGCATATCTTTACTAATGTCTGCCTTTGTTTGTAGAGCCCCAGCTGCGAGGGAAACCAGTTTCATTGAGAAGATGAAGAAAACGGTAGGCTTAAATAGCCCTATTGCTTTATTTATACAAAACAAACCTACAAATAAAAGATCATAATGTTTTAAGGAAGTCCTGTATCATGGAGATATGACTTGAATTTTATGTTAAGTCTAGAGTTTTACAAACAGTCTCTGCCAGCACTAAACAGATGAGTCAGTGTGTTCTCATTCTTTGGACAAACGTATATAACTAAATCATCATTTTCTGAAATACAAATTCTATATAAGGTTTCAGGTTTAATGAGGCTCAAGGCTAAAAGCAAAGTACTTTACGTTGCTCGTAAAGAATGTGTTAATATTACACTTATATTTACACTAAAATGAAGGGTTCAGACTTTTACACATGACTCTACAGTTTAATTTACAGTTAAAATGAAATGCATTGCTTTTATTTTGCACACAATGACTTCATACTACGTACTACACTGGCATTTTACTGGATGCATGATGTAAGTGTATAAAAAGTTTAATTAAATCACAGATATAATGCTGTGTCCTGTTTTTAAATGATCAGGTTTTTATTTTTATTTTTTTTTTAAAGAGAGACATGTATTTTTTGTGATCACCAGGGAAAGAATATTGTGGTTTTCTATGGCTCTCAGACGGGCACAGCTGAGGAATTTGCCAACAGGCTCTCTAAAGATGCCCAGCGCTATGGCATGAAGGGCATGGCGGCAGACCCAGAGGAGTACGATATGGTAACATCCCACTCTTGCCTTTACAGACTCATTCATGAGCAACAACATTAGAATTTTGTATTAAATTTCTGCATAATCCAGTTAAAAAGAGAGGTTTGATGAGAGCTCCTGAGTAGGGGTTGGCTTCATCATCAGGAGGTCACCAGTTCATCAGCGACATAAACACGTTTCTCACACCAAACCTTTCTCAAACCTATTATTAAACTATTCCTCATGGAGTGTGTTCACAACCATGTGATCTTTTAACTTGCTTTGATGGAGAATTTAGAGGCATTAAACACTTGGACGTCTGGTTCTTATCGCTACAACTGTAAGCAGCACTTACTCTCTGTAATGATGCATTTCAGACTTCACTGTGCCTTTCTTTGTTTACGTCTTTAATGTTGAATGCATTGCCACAGTCTTGGACTGCGCTGATCAGGTTTAAAGCTCAGGTTCTTGTTTTGCTGTGTTCACTGTATGCACTTTCTTTTGCTCTTTTTAGAGTGAACTCTCTCGTTTGAAAGAGATTGAAAACTCCTTGGCCATTTTCTGCATGGCCACTTATGGAGAGGGAGATCCCACAGATAACGCTCAGGATTTCTACGACTGGCTTCAGGAGGGTGGTGCTGACCTGGACGGAGTCAATTACACAGTACGTTTCTCAGATTTGCATTTCCTCAGCTCCTTTTCTCTGTAAATTTACCCAGTGACACTTTTTTTCTGTAAAACCAGGGCATTAAAAATGAACTCAGAGAGCACACTCTGCTCTTTTGAAAAGTACTTACCCTAGAAACATTGCAGTGAGAAACTGATTGCAATCAGCTACAAGAGCATTTCTAGTAAACATCCTAGAGAACTATAAGAAGAATTACAAAACGTAGCAGCCCAGAAAATGATTACCAAGTAATGTATAGAACTGCAGTGGAAACTATTAGTATATCTAGGATCTATCAGCATTGAAACTGATGTGTGTTTGTTTTGTAAATTTGTTCTGAAAAAAGAATTTAAAAAAATGAAGTGAGTAAAAGTTGTTACTGCACAGTGTCCGTGTTAAACTCTCAGTTTAAATTCAGAAAAACCTGAATGTCCTGAATTCAGTCAGTTAGGAATTATCTTGACCTTTAACCTTATGTTTTTCTGAAATGTACAAATACACAATGACACGAAAGTGGCAGAGCGAGCGTCATCAGGTCATACTTCAGTGCTGAGTAATGCTTCCCTGGTTTAGCACACGGCTGGGAAAAGCTGACAGGAAGCCATTTGCTGTGTGTGTCTTGTAACGTTGCGTGACTAAGCACAGTGGCAGAGTCATTGAGCAGTTTTGTTTTCCTGTTGATGCAAAAAGTGACTTGGCAAATGCCAGGGTCTTTACTCCACTGACAAAAGCATTGGTCTGAACATAATAAATGGACCTACTGTGTGGATTAAAACAAAACATGATTTTTTTTATTGATCAACTCATGCAACAGTGAGCTTAACATGGGGATAGTCATTACTGTCTAAATGCCAAATTCGACTGAACTCTGTTTAGTTTACTACAGTTTAAATGAGACCTTTTTCAACAATGCAGAGTTCTTGAAGTGCAGTGAACAATACAGTGTCACTGGGTTTATTTAAAATCTAATTCAAGTCAATTACATGTCTCATATAAAGTCAAACAAAAGCATTAAACATTAAAATATTTAAAAAACATTTAAAAAATTATAAAACCTATAAAAGAGAACAGAGATGAAAAATATATCAAATAAAGATGAATATTGTAATATTTAAATCAGTAATTGAGTAACAGAATGAGAAATCAAATCAATAACTGAAGGTATGGGTTTCATACTGGCGTTTACTTAGTATTGGTTTATTCACACTAACGTTAATAGAAACCCAAATATTGACATGGTTTGCTGCATCATTTGTTCTTCTCTCCTTTTGTGACTGAGCACATTAGCTCTCTGAGAGTCATGTGGGAGAGTCATGCTTTGCTGATTCATGACAGTGTGTGAGGCCAGACACTGACTGGTCAGGTGACTCGGCCATGTGTGAAAGGGGAAGAGGAGGACGGCGGATCCTGTCTCCTTGCTCACCATTGGCTTGCTCCCACTTGGTGTCCTATGAGCTGTTCTGCCATGTGTCTACAAAGGTTACAGCGTGTTGTAAACATAAAGACAGTAATAAAAGAACGGCTGCTGCTTTGTCCGAGGCTTTATTTTTTCTATTGCATGTCAGATGAAAGCAGGCTAGAATTCATTAGCATTGGGAGATGAGCAGGGCTCATTCAAGTCAGACTACAAAGGGCTTTGGCTGGTTATCTGAGATACTGGACTCGATCCTGTGTTCTTTTCAGAGCCGAGAAAGCACGTTATCATCCACATTTATCCATTTCAGTTTTTTTGTGCAAATCGGATCTTGTCAGTTCACATTCATAAAAGTGGCCAGTATCTGTCTGTGATGTGAATAAATACATCCCTGAAATGGCATCCATGTGCAAATTGATATCTTTATGTTGTTCCATCCCAAATTACAGCTTCTACCCCCAAGTACAGGCCAATATGTCTAATGCATCTGTTTTATATGCATAGAGTCGTTTGAGACACAGCCTGCAGTTACTGCCAGTGCTGTATGATGTATTTAGTCTAATGTATTAGGTCAGGAGCAGGAAACATGCTTACTCTGTTTGGTAATTCTGGGCGGCACGGTGGCGCAGAGTGTAGTGTCACAGTCACACAGCTCCAGGGACCTGGAGGTTGTGGGTTCAAGTCCTGCTCCTTGTTTGTGAGGAGTTTGGTGTGTTCTTCAGGTGTCTGCATGGGTTTCCCCCAGGTGACTGTCTGTGAGGAGTGTGGTGTGTTCTCCCTGTGTCTGCGTGGGTTTCCTCCGGGTGAATGTCTGTGAGGAGTGTGGTGTGTTCTCTCTGTGTCTGCGTGGGTTTCCTCCGGGTGACTGTCTGTGAGGAGTGTGGTGTGTTCTCCCTGTGTCTGCGTGGGTTTCCTCCGGGTGACTGTCTGTGAGGAGTGTGGTGTGTTCTCCCTGTGTCTGTGTGGGTTTCCTCCGGGTGAATGTCTGTGAGGAGTGTGGTGTGTTCTCCCTGTGTCTGCGTGGGTTTCCTCCGGGTCACTGTCTGTGAGGAGTGTGGTGTGTTCTCCCTGTGTCTGCGTGGGTTTCCTCCGGGTGAATGTCTGTGAGGAGTGTGGTGTGTTCTCCCTGTGTCTGCGTGGGTTTCCTCCGGGTGACTGTCTGTGAGGAGTGTGGTGTGTTCTCTCTGTGTCTGCGTGGGTTTCCTCCGGGTGACTGTCTGTGAGGAGTGTGGTGTGTTCTCTCTGTGTCTGCGTGGGTTTCCTCTGGGTGACTGTCTGTGAGGAGTGTGGTGTGTTCTCTCTGTGTCTGCGTGGGTTTCCTCCGGGTGACTGTCTGTGAGGAGTGTGGTGTGTTCTCCCTGTGTCTGCGTGGGTTTCCTCCGGGTGACTGTCTGTGAGGAGTGTGGTGTGTTCTCTCTGTGTCTGCGTGGGTTTCCTCCGGGTGACTGTCTGTGAGGAGTGTGGTGTGTTCTCCCTGTGTCTGCGTGGGTTTCCTCTGGGTGACTCTCTGTGAGGAGTGTGGTGTGTTCTCTCTGTGTCTGCGTGGGTTCCCTCCGGGTGACTGTCTGTGAGGAGTGTGGTATGTTCTCCCTGTGTCTGCGTGGGTTTCCTCCCACGGTCCTCAAACAAATTGTGGTAGGTGGATTGGTGACTCAAAAGTGTCCGTAGGTGTGAATGTGTGTGTGTTGCCCTGTGTAGAACTGGTGCCCCCTCCAGGGTGTGTTCACGCCTTGCGCTCAATGATTCTAGGTTGGCTCTGGACCCACCGTGACCCTGAACTGGATAAGGGTTACAGATAATGAATGAATGTTTGGTCATTTTCTTGCTTAAACACATAAGATTCACCAGACTGAATTCTTTTAATAGTTAACAGTTTTAACAGTTGTTAAGATAACTGATGTAACAAGTGGGCTGTTCAAATCAGCAAATTTTTCACCATTATTTTAGTTTCCTGAAGTAATGGAATAAGAAAAAATTGTGAATAATTTTAGGGTTATTTTGGGCCATTTCTGTTGGTCTATTCATCATGAACATTACATGTGATGTTTAAATAACGATTAAAAAGTATAAATGCTTTATTTTTACAGCAGAAGTACACAAAGTAATGCAAATGTTGTTGCTGTGCATTCTCTCTCTCTCTCTCTCTCTCTCTCTCTCTCTCTCTCTCGCTCTAGGTGTTTGCACTTGGCAATAAGACATATGAGCATTACAATGCCATGGGAAAGTATGTGGACAAAAGGCTGTCTGAGCTGGGTGCCAACAGAATCTTTGACCTGGGCATGGGAGACGATGATGGAAAGTGAGTAAAGAATCCTGACTGTTCAGTCATTTCAATCCCTGCACTAATACAGATCATTTACTAATACAGGTCATTGAACCCTCTAGTCAGCAGGCCAGTCTGTAATGGGTCATTTTCAAACAATGACCTTCCACAAGGTAAAGCATTACAGCAGTAACAGGGGAAATAACTATAACTGTTTATTATTTTTATTGTTATTTTAGTTTAATTACACTAACTCTTAACTGTTACCTCTGTCTCTTCGCTCTTTCCTCTCTCTTTGTAAAGATAAAAAGTTATGATTTATTCAGTGTAAGGCTGCTTTGTTGAACCTTGTGGGGCTCATATCAGAAAAAACAAAGTCCACAGTTTTTATTCAGTTACATGTTTAAATCCTCAGTCTGTTCCTGGAGAGCCTGTATTTGAAAATGTACAGCATTTCTCCCTGTGTCTGCGTGGGTTTCCTCCGGGTGACTGTCTGTGAGGAGTGTGGTGTGTTCTCTCTGTGTCTGCGTGGGTTTCCTCCGGGTGACTGTCTGTGAGGAGTGTGGTGTGTTCTCCCTGTGTCTGCGTGGGTTTCCTCCGGGTGACTGTCTGTGAGGAGTGTGGTGTGTTCTCCCTGTGTCTGTGTGGGTTTCCTCCGGGTGACTGTCTGTGATGAGTGTGGTGTGTTCTCTCTGTGTCTGCGTGGGTTTCCTCCGGGTGACTGTCTGTGAGGAGTGTGGTGTGTTCTCCCTGTGTCTGTGTGGGCTTCCTCCGGGTGACTGTCTGTGAGGAGTGTGGTGTGTTCTCCCTGTGTCTGTATGGGTTTCCTCCGGGTGACTGTCTGTGAGGAGTGTGGTGTGTTCTCCCTGTGTCTGTGTGGGTTTCCTCCGGGTGACTGTCTGTGAGGAGTGTGGTGTGTTCTCCCTGTGTCTGTGTGGGTTTCCTCCGGGTGACTGTCTGTGAGGAGTGTGGTGTGTTCTCTCTGTGTCTGCGTGGGTTTCCTCCGGGTGACTGTCTGTGAGGAGTGTGGTGTGTTCTCCCTGTGTCTGTGTGGGCTTCCTCCGGGTGACTGTCTGTGAGGAGTGTGGTGTGTTCTCCCTGTGTCTGTATGGGTTTCCTCCGGGTGACTGTCTGTGAGGAGTGTGGTGTGTTCTCCCTGTGTCTGTGTGGGTTTCCTCCGGGTGACTGTCTGTGAGGAGTGTGGTGTGTTCTCCCTGTGTCTGTGTGGGTTTCCTCCGGGTGACTGTCTGTGAGGTGTGTGGTGTGTTCTCCCTGTGTCTGTGTGGGCTTCCTCCGGGTGACTGTCTGTGAGGAGTGTGGTGTGTTCTCCCTGTGTCTGTGTGGGTTTCCTCCGGGTGACTGTCTGTGAGGAGTGTGGTGTGTTCTCCCTGTGTCTGTGTGGGCTTCCTCCGGGTGACTGTCTGTGAGGAGTGTGGTGTGTTCTCCCTGTGTCTGTGTGGGCTTCCTCCGGGTGACTGTCTGTGAGGAGTGTGGTGTGTTCTCCCTGTGTCTGTATGGGTTTCCTCCGGGTGACTGTCTGTGAGGAGTGTGGTGTGTTCTCCCTGTGTCTGTGTGGGTTTCCTCCGGGTGACTGTCTGTGAGGAGTGTGGTGTGTTCTCCCTGTGTCTGTGTGGGTTTCCTCCGGGTGACTGTCTGTGAGGAGTGTGGTGTGTTCTCTCTGTGTCTGCGTGGGTTTCCTCCGGGTGACTGTCTGTGAGGAGTGTGGTGTGTTCTCCCTGTGTCTGTGTGGGCTTCCTCCGGGTGACTGTCTGTGAGGAGTGTGGTGTGTTCTCCCTGTGTCTGTATGGGTTTCCTCCGGGTGACTGTCTGTGAGGAGTGTGGTGTGTTCTCCCTGTGTCTGTGTGGGTTTCCTCCGGGTGACTGTCTGTGAGGAGTGTGGTGTGTTCTCCCTGTGTCTGTGTGGGTTTCCTCCGGGTGACTGTCTGTGAGGAGTGTGGTGTGTTCTCCCTGTGTCTGTGTGGGCTTCCTCCGGGTGACTGTCTGTGAGGAGTGTGGTGTGTTCTCCCTGTGTCTGTGTGGGTTTCCTCCGGGTGACTGTCTGTGAGGAGTGTGGTGTGTTCTCCCTGTGTCTGTGTGGGCTTCCTCCGGGTGACTGTCTGTGAGGAGTGTGGTGTGTTCTCCCTGTGTCTGTGTGGGCTTCCTCCGGGTGACTGTCTGTGAGGAGTGTGGTGTGTTCTCCCTGTGTCTGTGTGGGTTTCCTCCGGGTGACTGTCTGTGAGGAGTGTGGTGTGTTCTCCCTGTGTCTGTGTGGGCTTCCTCCGGGTGACTGTCTGTGAGGAGTGTGGTGTGTTCTCCCTGTGTCTGTGTGGGTTTCCTCCGGGTGACTGTCTGTGAGGAGTGTGGTGTGTTCTCCCTGTGTCTGTGTGGGCTTCCTCCGGGTGACTGTCTGTGAGGAGTGTGGTGTGTTCTCCCTGTGTCTGTGTGGGTTTCCTCCGGGTGACTGTCTGTGAGGAGTGTGGTGTGTTCTCCCTGTGTCTGTGTGGGCTTCCTCCGGGTGACTGTCTGTGAGGAGTGTGGTGTGTTCTCCCTGTGTCTGTATGGGCTTCCTCCGGGTGACTGTCTGTGAGGAGTGTGGTGTGTTCTCCCTGTGTCTGTGTGGGTTTCCTCCGGGTGACTGTCTGTGAGGAGTGTGGTGTGTTCTGAATAAATGACTACCCTCCAGCGACTGTGAGGTGAGTGTTTGTCTCCTAAAAGCTTTTGTTTTCCTCCTTCTCTCAATAGTCTTGAGGAGGACTTTGTGTCGTGGAGAGAGCAGTTCTGGCCGGCTGTGTGTGAGCACTTTGGAGTCGAGGCAACAGGAGAGGAATCCAGGTATTAAAAATGCTTGTCTTTAATGATTAAATAACCTTTTAAGACTTTTTGTCGCACTGTTTCTCATGTCTCATTTGCCTTGCTTTCCCTCTGTCAGTTTTTGTCAAGCCTCCCGTGTTTCTTTATTTTTTTAAATTCCTTCTGTGGCAAGGTTTATAATGTGCTCCTTCAGTGAATGTTTGCCTCGCTCATTCAAACATCTTGTTCTCATAAAGTGTAGCCACCATGAATTCCCTCATTTTAGTACAACAAAAGTGCAGCTGCGAGCAGGGCAGTCTGACCTGAAGCTTTTTCCCTCTCTCTTTCAGACTCATTCTTTGTGTTCCTTTCTCACTGTGTTGCTTTCACTTACTTTTTTCCTCTCTCTCAGTGAATTACTTAATATTAACAGGTCTTTTTAGAGAGCTGGTCCCTCAAAAACCCTATTTTGTTTGAGATGTCAGTGCCAAATTATACTTAGTCTTATAACCGTTTAGGATACAATCATGTATGGATGGTGTTTTTATCTCACCACTGAGTCTTTTTTCTGTTGTTTTGGGGTAACTGGTACTTCATGTGTGATGTGCGGTACATCTGTTGATCTCTCTGTGTGTATGTCTGTATAATTCAGTATCTATATGGTCCATGGTTGACACGCATCTTTCTGTCTCAGCATTCGTCAGTACGAGTTGAAGGTCCATGAGGACTTAAATATGAATAAGATCTACACAGGAGAACTGGGACGCCTGAAGAGCTTTGAGAACCAGAAACCGTACGTACAACACGGGCAACACAAAACACAGACAGACACCATAAATAACCCTGATTAGGGAAGGCAAGTTTATTTATAAATCATACAAGAGCAATTCAACCATTTAAAAAGCAAGAAAAAAATAATAAACGTCCACTAAAACAAATAAAATGGTGGAATAAAATGTAATACATAAAAAAAGTAAGATAAAACATGATAAAACTGATTAAAACACTTTAAAATGATACAATAAGTAAAGCGCCAGTACAGAATAAAAGTGCAGAGTATTTTAAAGTGAGCTGTAAACCTGTTCAAACAGGAATGTTTTAAGTCTTGATTTAAAAGTGTCTAAAGTCAGGGCTCTTATAGTATTCTCAGCCCTGCATCTTCTGTTTTTTTAATCACCTGCAGTATTCAGTACAGATGCGTGTTAAAGCAGCAGTGAACATGGCTTCTCTTTAACGAAGTTGCTCTACCATTTAGGGTGGAATGGAAGCTTACTAAATACATACAGGTTTATTGCACAGTTCACTGCCATCAATGACCAGTTACTTATGTTGTAGAGTGTCTTGGATTATGGCTCGTTCTGCGATGCATTGGCAGTGTTATGAAGTTCAGTATAAGGCCAAGATTTTTGCTGCATCACCAATCTGCACAAAGAGTATTGTACCTTACGTAACTGGTAGCTGACAGTAAGTTTAAAAATAAAACAACCATTATTATTAAAGACAAAGGCACCGTTCTTAGAGGCTGTAGTGCAGTATTTAATGTTGTAAATAGTTGACTCTGTCCTACAGCAGCATTTGTAGATAGTGTTCAGTTGAAGATGTTGTACAGTAGTGAAAAAGGACTAAGGAATGTGTCGTCAATCCAGTGGGGGAATTCACTGTGGCCTGGATTTCATCCAGTATTCAAACAAAATTCAAGCAAATTAAATGTGCGAAGGAATAGTCTGACTCTCTGCTGATGAGTTGTACCACTGTTTTCAGGCCGTTTGATTCTAAGAACCCGTTCCTGGCCTCGGTCACTGTCAACCGCAAGCTCAACAAAGGTGGGGACCGGCACCTGATGCACTTGGAGCTGGACATCACAGGCTCTAAAATCAGGTAACTACTCTGTTTCATATGTGAACCACTCGATACTTCAGAATGGGTCTGAATGGATGCTGCTTTCTAAAGAAGTCACACTTTGTATTATTTCAAATTCAACTCTACACGTTACATATTGACAATATTTAACTACCAATTAATATGTGCACAATAGTTTAAATCAGTCTGGATGCTTTTTGAACAGTGTGTTCTTTCAGAAAATGCATCATCTCACAGTTATCCAGAGTCTACAGGATGTAGCATTTGCCTTTTGTAGTGGCAAAAATCCGTAAACTAAGTAAAATAAAACATGATTATCTAGTCTTATTGGTCTGACTTATTCATATGGATCAGTATGGACTTGCCCACAGTGAGCCCTGTTTGTTTTGCTGTTGTTATCTTAATAAGTAGTGAACGTTTAGATAATGTGCTTTTAACTCTCTGTTACGTAATATTGCCCCTTATATAATCTTCAGTAGTTCACTGCCTACTATCTTAGACATATGCCCATATCACTCACCTTTTTCTATACCTTGCTCAAATGTGATTTACTTGGGATCACATATTGTCCTCACTGTAATAAAGATTAAGCTGAAATTGTCTTTAACCCGCAGGTATGAATCTGGAGACCACGTGGCCGTGTATCCCACCAATGACTCCACTCTCGTGAACAGGCTGGGGGAAGTCCTTGGCGTGGACCTTGATACCGTTATCTCCCTGAACAACCTCGACGGTATGGCCCTGACCTTGAGTGCCTTGCCCAGCTTTGTCTGTACAAATGTCTCTGAGGGGCAGATGATGATGATGACTTAATTCACAAAATGCTTCTCTGTTTTAACTGAGCTTTGGCAGGATTGATCTGTGGCCTATTTGTCAGTCAGAGGTTAACTGCTGATCTAATCTGAGAAGTCTTATTCCATACTTGTGCTCTAGTAATAATTTGAACATTTGAAGGGCCTAAAGAGCACTTAGACTGATTTTATTGAGTTCCAAGGCACTTTAATTCAGTGATTAAGATGTGAACAGCCATTTAGATGAGAAATGGTACACTATAGAGGAACAGACTGAGTCTTATTGAGTTCTTTACAGTGGTGGTGATAGGAAATATATAACACCATAATCCTAAATACAGTTGTTTTGTTTATAATAAATTACCTAGATATTTTTTTGCTTTATACATGTACCTATCTGAATTTAATGAGGCTTTCCTTTAAATGTAATTGTGGTTTATCATTTTTCAGAGGAGTCCAATAAGAAACATCCGTTCCCATGTCCTACCACCTACCGCACAGCTCTCACTCACTACCTGGACATCACCAACTGTCCTCGCACGAACGTCCTGTATGAGCTGGCACAGTATGCCTCTGACCCCAAGGACCAGGAGAATATGCGCAAGATGGCCTCATCGGCACCCGAGGGCAAGGCACGTGCCTCCACTTGTCTTTTATGTTGATGGACCTCAAGTGCTTGTTCACCAAGTTTCAGCTTCATGGTCATAGTTCACTCACTATTTTAACAGGTGTCACTAATGAAAATGATTGGCCCTAAATATACCTCCTCAATCAGAACATCTCTTTTATGATCTGATCCCAACCATAACTTTATACAATTGCTTTATGATGATGATGAGTTTGATAAACACCGTACAAGTCATTTTCTGTTTTATTCTTTGTTTGCACTGTTTTTTAACACTTTACTCATATCTATTAATTTTGCTCTCATTAGTCATTGTATCAGAGTTGGGTGCTGGACTCATCAAGGAACATTCTGGCCATTCTGGAAGACTTACCGTCTTTACGGCCACCAGTCGATCACCTGTGTGAGCTCCTGCCTCGTCTGCAGGCTCGTTATTACTCCATCGCCTCGTCCTCTAAGGTAAGCGTTTCTCTCTCTTTCTTGTACCCCTCCCCCCTCTTTCCTGATAAAAGTGAGACTTTCCCTCTTTATGTAATGAGTCCTTTGGTTTGGGAAAGGCACTATGTAAGTTGAACTTATTCCCTTCTATTTGTGCCTCGTGGTGTTGTATCATTCTGCAACACACTAGCTACTAAACAGCGCCCTCTTGTGACAGGTGCATCCCAACAGCATCCACGTCTGTGCCGTAGTAGTGGAGTATCAGACAAAGACGGGGCGCACCAACAAGGGAGTGGCTACCAACTGGCTGAAGAACAAAGTGCCCACCGACAACGGCCACAAGGCCACTGTGCCCATGTACATCCGCAAGTCCCAGTTTCGCCTGCCCTTTAAGGCCAGCAATCCGGTCATCATGATTGGACCCGGAACAGGCATCGCACCCTTTATGGGCTTTATTCAGGAACGGGCTTGGCTCAAACAGCAAGGTATGATTGATTCCTTTGTGTGGTTCAATAATATGTAATACAAGCCTGACTAACACCGTGCATACAATATGACACATGTAAAACAAACAACATAGAGTACCTTAAATAACTTAAAAATAATTTGCCTTAATTTATAAAGCTTTGTAGCACATTTATAACAATCTAGTAGATGATGAGCATCTTCTACTGGACGAGAAAAGTAATTTGTTCACTTGAGAATGTGCTGAGTGTAACAAAGGACCAAAGGAAGTTGTGTTCTAGTTATTTTTGAAATTTTACAATTTGTGAGTTTGCGTATCTCTAATACTCTATCAAACTGTAGCATATGATGTAAGAACACTTTGAATGATGCTGAGAAAATTTCACCAATAAATCTCTCCTTACTTTGTATGTTTTGTCTCAAAAAGAACAGTTCTGTTGAGATTTTTTGAGAATATATTCCAGATTACCATTTCACGAATTACTGATGTAAGTTGCCAGAAATTTGAAAGAACACCAGATATTTGTTGGGTGTCATTTCAATACACGATGTTGCATTTATGACCGATGTAGGTTTCTATATCAAAACAAGAGGCACTGTGTTACTCCAGAATTTTCTTAAGGTGTGTTCTTTATGTCCCCTCAGGTAAAGAAGTGGGAGAGACTGTGCTGTACTTTGGCTGCCGTCACAAGAGTGAAGACTTCTTGTACCAGGAGGAGCTGGAGTCGTTTGAAAGGGAAGGAGTGCTGACACGGCTTAAAGTGGCTTTCTCCAGAGACCAAGAGCACAAGGTACTGCACTTTCTCCAGATTATGAACGTCTTATAGAAATCTAATTATGCTTGCTGTTCTCCACTTTATAAAGACTTGCCTTGTCCTGTTGCTCATTACTCACTTTAGAATCACTTCCCTGATGTACTTACACTCACTGTCTACATGTTTCCACTTACAGTCCATTTTAGAGCACATTACATGCATCCTCTGCTTCATTCATCCTTTCCAAGTGTTTGGCCACACATGGTTCAGGGGGAGGCTGATCATTCACGGCACAGCAGTGGCACTGACATCAGAATCAGAAACTGAATCCCGCTTTATTGCCCACATGTGCTTACACATAGAGAAATTTGTTTTTGTCCAGTTCCTCACACCATATGACAGGAAAGTACCACAGTCATATGAAAATCCACACATTCCTTCCACACAGACTATGGTGTGTGTTTTAATGAGCGTATCAGACACAGCAGTAAAAGAGAAAAACCCCTCTGTAGTCAGAAACTGGCCTTAAATAAATGGCAAACACAAACAACGAAGTTTACAAGCTGTAACTACAAAGAATGTGTATCCCATAAAGCGATCATCAAGCATATGTAAAGGAACATGAATTTCCCTTAGAAATGTATAGCTCAGTTTGTTTCCCTCTTTCTAGGTGTACGTGCAGCATCACCTAAAGAGAAACAAGGAGGACATTTGGAGGCAGATCCACACAGACAATGCACACATCTATATTTGTGGGTGAGTTGTCCTAAACATCATACATCACTAAGTAGTCAGTTGTTTCACCAGGACTCTCTCTGACTCAGAGCTGGAGCTCGACTGGAGCTCCTCCGGGTGACTGTCTGTGAGGAGTGTGGTGTGTTCTCCCTGTGTCTGCGTGGGTTTCCTCCGGGTGACTGTCTGTGAGGAGTGTGGTGTGTTCTCCCTGTGTCTGCGTGGGTTTCCTCCGGGTGACTGTCTGTGAGGAGTGTGGTGTGTTCTCCCTGTGTCTGCGTGGGTTTCCTCCGGGTGACTGTCTGTGAGGAGTGTGGTGTGTTCTCCCTGTGTCTGCGTGGGTTTCCTCCGGGTGACTGTCTGTGAGGAGTGTGGTGTGTTCTCCCTGTGTCTGCGTGGGTTTCCTCCGGGTGACTGTCTGTGAGGAGTGTGGTGTGTTCTCCCTGTGTCTGCGTGGGTTTCCTCCGGGTGACTGTCTGTGAGGAGTGTGGTGTGTTCTCTCTGTGTCTGTGTGGGTTTCCTCCGGGTGACTGTCTGTGAGGAGTGTGCTGTGTTCTCCCTGTGTCTGCGTGGGTTTCCTCCGGGTGACTGTCTGTGAGGAGTGTGGTGTGTTCTCCCTGTGTCTGCGTGGGTTTCCTCCGGGTGACTGTCTGTGAGGAGTGTGGTGTGTTCTCCCTGTGTCTGCGTGGGTTTCCTCCGGGTGACTGTCTGTGAGGAGTGTGGTGTGTTCTCTCTGTGTCTGTGTGGGTTTCCTCCGGGTGACTGTCTGTGAGGAGTGTGGTGTGTTCTCCCTGTGTCTGCGTGGGTTTCCTCTGGGTGACTGTCTGTGAGGAGTGTGGTGTGTTCTCCCTGTGTCTGCGTGGGTTTCCTCCGGGTGACTGTGAGGAGTGTGGTGTGTTCTCCCTGTGTCTGTGTGGGTTTCCTCCGGGTGACTGTCTGTGAGGAGTGTGGTGTGTTCTCCCTGTGTCTGCGTGGGTTTCCTCCGGGTGACTGTCTGTGAGGAGTGTGGTTTGTTCTCTCTGTGTCTGTGTGGGTTTCCTCCGGGTGACTGTCTGTGAGGAGTGTGGTTTGTTCTCTCTGTGTCTGTGTGGGTTTCCTCCGGGTGACTGTCTGTGAGGAGTTGGTGTGTTCTCTCTGTGTCTGTGTGGGTTTCCTCCGGTTGCTCCGGTTTCCTCCCATAGTCCAAAAACACGTTGGTAGGTGGATTGGCGACTGAAAAGTGCCTGTAGGTGAGTGAATGAGTGAGTGTGTGTTGCCCTGTGAAGGACTGGCGCCCCCTCCAGGGTGTATTCCCACCTTGTGCTCAATGATTCCAGGTAGGCTCTTGACCCACCGCGACCCTGAACTGGATAAGGGTTACAGATAATGAATGAATGAATGGAATTCCTTCCAAAAAATGCCCTGGAGATTAATGTACAAAAACAAACAAAAAACAATCATTTTAGAGTTGAAATTGATAGATGGATGAATACCTTATTGATCGCAGAGAGAAATTCAAATGAGGGGAAAAAAAAATTCTGAAACATAAGACTACACTCCCTATAGAGCCTCAGATACTTCACCAGCCCTGCCAGCTCGTCATGTTTATTGGTTAACGAGTTAATGTGCCCCATAATCACCGTTAGGCTCGAGGGTTTGTACCTCCACACCTTCTCCATATTCTTAGCGTTTAGCCTAGCCTTTAGTTTAGCTCTGGCTCTGGAGCCTCAATACTTCGTTCTCATTTCCTCCGGTATTGTGTGGACAATGCCCCTGCATCCCCTTGATTGTAGGGCCAGATGTTTTTCATGAGAATAAACACCATATTCTCCGCTGCCTCGCATATTTGAAATACACATCTACAGGATATAATAATACGCACATGAGACGTAAGCACCAAGTACAAAAACAATACTGACAATTTCTTTTAAGTTGTTCAATCATATTCCATTGCCCTTTTGACTTAGTGTAATGTTAAAACGTTCTCTCCTTCCAGGGACGCAAGAAACATGGCAAGGGATGTGCAGACTTCCTTCTATGAAATAGCAGAGGAGCTGGGGGGCATGACACACACCCAGGCTGTAGAATACATCAAGAAACTGATGACCAAGGGACGCTACTCGCAAGACGTCTGGAGTTAAATCATCTCCTAGTGCTGTTTGTTTGTCTCTTGTTGTCGTTTTTTGATGTTTCAAATATGTATGTAATCTTTCTGGACTTAGTTAAGGAAAAAAAAAACCACAGGCACACAGATGGTTAGCTCACTCACTGTAGCTTTGAGCTGGTGCTTGTTCTGATAGATGCCTTTTCAAATTCTGTCATTGTACATAGATAAAATATGTCATAGTTTGTCAGCCAAAACAGTGAAATAGGCTCTTTCCTGATTCGATGCCATACAGATTAGTGACAGTGGGCACTAAGGGGGCTTATTTTTGAGCAAATGTGCTGACTGTTGAATGTTTATATGTGGGACCATAAACGTAATACGCTAATTATGTTGTAGTATTAGTACAAGGCTGTGGAACATAGCCTTTCACTTCATGCATAGAACTTTATGGCTTTTTAATTACAATCAAGAGAGTATATGTGAATCTATATTAGCCACTAATTTTAACAGCCTGAGATGTACTGAATTTGAGTTCTCAGTACTGTGACTCTTTCATCAGGGCCAAACTGGCTGTGAAGACTGCCTTTAATATCTCTGAGACACTGATGATATATTGTAGGCCCATTTTAAAATTGGCTATATCTATGCACTCAATGCCATTTTTACTCGAGGTGGCTACTGTGCTTCTCTTTTTTTTTTTTGTATGAATGAATACAGGGCATCAATAATGTTGAAAATTGTGTTGCAGGCTTCTAAAGATGCCACGCATACCCGCGAGGTATGGTTTGTCATTTCATGTTTTTCACTTGAGTCTATTGATCAGGACATGTGCTTTTTTTTCCCGGATGTATTTTTCATTTTAGTCTTTTATTTATATGTTGTAGCATTGCATTGTGAAATGTGCATAATTTCTGTTGTTTTCACTGAAATTGAGATGCTCAACATGTTTAAAAATGACTGACACATTGCATAACGAAATGTTTCCGAGCTCATAGCCACCTCAGACCTCGTCAGACTCATCTTTACACAGACACTTGCAGAACATAAAGGGACTGTTGGCCTTTAGAACTTTTGTTTACTAGTCAACCTGTGCCTTACTGAAAAAGTAGTTTGCCTTCTCATGAATGGAGTCTGCAGTTCAGCGTTGCTGATGTTGAATGCATTATTTTGGAAGAGAATATGTAAATTGGTACTGTTGCTGTTACTTGTTTTGTCAGCATCATACTGTTTTATATGCAATTAATGTTTCCTATATATTACTACTATCTAGGCATATCCTTTTAAATTAATAAAAATTTAAATTTAGATTTAATTTAATGCTGTGTCAGGTTCTTGTTCTAAAGCTTTAAACATGAATTGCTAGCGATATCATATAATAAGCTTTTATACTCATTTAAGTGTATTAATCATGTGACTGTGTCGAATAATTCTAAGCTATTTAGTGCTGTGAAATTATCTTTTCTTTTGATGCTGCGTGCACCAGAATATGGGTGACATTTGACGTAAACCCTAATAAATGAATAAATAAACGTGTTAAAGCATAGGTGCAGTTGCCTTCAGACAGGTGCATAAAATGCGCCAATTAAAGGGACTATATCATTAAAAATCAATATGGTCTATTCTCCATACGTAATCGAGTCACACAATGTACACCAAGAGAATGGAACAGACCTTAATGGCTGACCCTGAGTGGCCACAGAATGAAAATATCCTTTTTCCAAAAGCAATGAGTGGTAACTCACCAGTTTGATTAGTGTTAAAATAATGTAAATCATGCTATGGCCTTCAAATATTTCCATACACCCTGTATACTCCATGGATCATGAAGGCTTATACACCAAAAAGCCCACTAAATGTTATATAAGGAATATTGCAAGTTATATCTGAGTATAAATTGTCATAGGAGACGTATCATGCAGTCCTTGGATGTATAACCCAGGTAAATGTGTATGAACTGTGCAGTGCACTACGTAGGGAGTAATATCCTCCATCAAGGCATCTCTAGGGCGGCACGGTGGCGCAGCAGGCGACAGGGCCCTGGAGGTTGTGGGTTTGATTCCCGCTCCGGGTGACTGTGAGGAGTGTGGCGTGTTCTCCCTGTGTCTGCGTGGGTTTCCTCCAGGTGACTGTCTGTGAGGAGTGTGGTGTGTTCTCCCTGTGTCTGCGTGGGTTTCCTCCGGGTGACGGTCTGTGAGGAGTGTGGTGTGTTCTCCCTGTGTCTGCGTGGGTTTCCTCCGGGTGACTGTCTGTGAGGAGTGTGGTGTGTTCTCCCTGTGTCTGCGTGGGTTTCCTCCGGGTGCTCCGGTTTCCTCCCACAGTCCAAAAACACACGTTGGTAGGTGGATTGGTGACTCAAAAGTGTCCGTAAGTTTGAGTGAATGTGTGTCTGTGTAACTGGCGCACCCTCCAGGGTGTATTCCCGCCTTGCGCCCAATGATTCCAGGTAAGCTCTGGACCCACCTCGACCCTGAATTGGATAAGGGTTACAGATAATGAATGAATGAATGAAAGGCATCTCTACTCTATGGAGCCTGGGAGGGGCTGAGGGTAAAACTATACTTATGAAGCAGACTTGAAACCGCGCTGGTCATGGAAGCAGACACACACACTCACGCGGGAGTGGAGATCTGCAGATTTATTCTGAATAAAACAGCATGGGGCACGGTAAGCTCATACAGCAAATCAGCACCCTCTATCACCCTACACCATCCACTATGCTTCTAATGAACCCCTAACCATATAAAACAGTTTCATATGAAGAGTATGAAATACACTAATGAGGGTTAATATGCACCTGACCTCAGATTATGATGAACTTTGTGATACATGACAGTATTACATTAATTCATCTCTTCTACTCAACTACCAAACAGCTGCCATTTGGCATACGCACAGGAAAGAAACGTGTTGCTTGGTTTCCCTGTACAATGAAATAGTAATAAAAGAAAATAAGCATGGAACAATATAACAAAAGAATTCATAAATAGAAATGTAAACTATGTACATACAGTCATTGTGCAGTAGTGCGCTACACTGCTTGTTGTCAGACCCAGTAGACTCATCACACTTATAAATTGTCTGGACACAACTGGCACTGCCACATCATCTCCTTTCTGCATTTGCCACATGTGAACCTGTTACAAGAAACACAAAGCTTAGTGGCATGGTTATTCTTGCAGCAACACTTAACCTGGCACAATGCCCTTTTCCCTGTGTCTGGTGTGGGTGGTTGCTGCTGAAAGTTTTCCTTATGCACCTCCTTGGTTTCCATATGAGACTGTGCAAGCTCTCTCGCAAGCTTCACCAAGAAGTCCGACCGTCTCTCTTTGACCCCGGTGCATGCCTGAAAAAGCACATGTGCATTCAGTGCTGAAATGTCAATCATGTTGTAAAACACAGCGACTGGCCAACGCCGTGTTCCTGAACGTACAGTGTACTTTCGCAGCATCTGGTCCATGACATCCACACCACATTTTAGGCTGTTGTAGTCGGTGACTGTGTTAGGCTTTTGTTTTCGGGTGTCCCCAGTCTCCACCACACTGTGCATGCTACTGAGGATGCAGACAGTCCTTCCCCTTTTGGGCGCGTAAACGGTCAGTGTGGCACCAGGGGTTGAAAACACCTGCGTACTGAATTCCTCTCGGTCCAAAGTCTTTTTGGCAGAGTCTGGAAGCTCACGGCGAATCTTGTTTACCGTGCCAAGGAGCGTGGTCTTCCGGTCGAGCAATCGTTTCGCTAGTGGCAATGAGGTGAAAAAACTGTCTGTGGTGACAGTTCTTCCTTTGTCCATAAATGGTTCCATAAGCTTCATCACCACATTTTCCGATAGTTCTTCCCCCTTGGGACGACTGGAGTCTTTGCCAAGATACGGGATGATGTTACATACATACTTGGATTTCAGGTCACATGCCACCCAGAACTTTATGCCAAACTTGCCAGGTTTCGTTGCACTGTACTGCAGAAAACAGCAATGGGTCTTAGTTGGAAAGAGTTGCTCATCTATGGTGATATGCCTTCCTGGGTTGTAAGAAGTGATGCAGTTGGCAACGAAAGACCCCCAAACATTGGAGACTGCAGCAAACCGGTCATTTGCAACCCGTTCACTGCGTGTGTCCTTGTCATCGAAGCGTAGGTGCCGCATGATGTCCTGGAAGCGGTTACGAGCCATAATCTTGCTGATGGAGGGCACTCCCAGTGTTGCAGACCATGCGTCATGCGTTGCTGGAAGGCGG
Organism: Hoplias malabaricus; assembly: GCF_029633855.1. Taxonomy (NCBI): domain Eukaryota; kingdom Metazoa; phylum Chordata; class Actinopteri; order Characiformes; family Erythrinidae; genus Hoplias; species Hoplias malabaricus. Next base: position 64,978,806 of record NC_089820.1, read on the forward strand.
ACAGTCCCTCGCAGGATGAGGATTGCAATGAACGCCTTTAGTTCAGGGAGGGCCATGAACCAGTTTTCATGCAGTGTCTGGCATGCATGCTGGACAGTCCACTCCTGTATGGTACGAAGCATTTCCAGAGAGATGAAACAGAGGAAACTCTCCAAGCGACTCGACACTTTTCTTCTGGTAAAAGCAGTTGGCTCTCCATCCATGGGATTGCATTCGATTGGGCTGTGATGCAGAGGTCTTCCGATCTGTTCTTCACGCCACACTGTGCCGTCTTTTGCCGTCTCTGTCAGCCACTCGTGTGTCTCCATGCGACCTCTCTTTCCTGGAGGTGGTGAAGTCTCCTCATCTACAGGACCATATGTTTGAGGATTGATTAGTGAAAGGTTGAAATAATGTGAAATTGACACAAACATGGTATTTGAATTATAATTCCAAAACATCTGAAGTATGCCTCCTTTGTGCTAATGTAGGATTGTTTTCACAGTGCAAACAGTGGCATATTGATTAGTCAAAATAGCTCTGATATTTTGCAACCTTATTTTAAGGTGTTTTTGTAAAACTGCCAATAGGTAAAGATATTTTTACAAAAATTTATACAAAAAAAAAAAACAACCCTCAGCTACTTGTAAAAAAGACATTTTTACTTAAACTTTTTTTAAAACCCAAAGTAAAAGAATCTTATCAGGACATTTTCTCTTGTTTTAAGTCAAAATACAAGTTAAAATTACTCAAATTAAAATAGAATAATATTCTTGAGCAATTTTAACTTAAGGGCGGCACGGTGGTGCAGCAGGTTAGTGTCGCAGTCACACAGCTTCAGGGACCTGGAGGTCGTGGGTTCGATTCCCGCTCCGGGTGACTGTCTGTGAGGAGTGTGGTGTGTTCTCCCCGTGTCTGTGTGGGTTTCCTCCGGGTGACTGTCTGTGAGGAGTGTGGTGTGTTCTCCCTGTGTCTGCGTGGGTTTCCTCCGGGTGACTGTCTGTGAGGAGTGTGGTGTGTTCTCCCTGTGTCTGCGTGGGTTTCCTCCGGGTGACTGTCTGAGGAGTGTGGTGTGTTCTCCCTGTGTCTGCGTGGGTTTCCTCCGGGTGACTGTCTGTGAGGAGTGTGGTGTGTTCTCCCTGTGTCTGCGTGGGTTTCCTCCGGGTGACTGTCTGTGAGGAGTGTGGTTTGTTCTCTCTGTGTCTGTGTGGGTTTCCTCCGGGTGACTGTCTGTGAGGAGTGTGGTGTGTTCTCTCTGTGTCCGCGTGGGTTTCCTCCGGGTGACTGTCTGTGAGGAGTGTGGTGTGTTCTCTCTGTCTGTGTGGGTTTCCTCCGGGTGACTGTCTGTGAGGAGTGTGGTGTGTTCTCTCTGTGTCCGCATGGGTTTCCTCTGGGTGACTGTCTGTGAGGAGTGTGGTTTGTTCTCTCTGTGTCTGCGTGGGTTTCCTCCGGGTGACTGTCTGTGAGGAGTGTGGTGTGTTCTCCCTGTGTCTGCGTGGGTTTCCTCCGGGTGACTGTCTGTGAGGAGTGTGGTGTGTTCTCCCTGTGTCTGCGTGGGTTTCCTCCGGGTGACTGTCTGTGAGGAGTGTGGTGTGTTCTCCCTGTGTCTGCGTGGGTTTCCTCCGGGTGACTGTCTGTGAGGAGTGTGGTTTGTTCTCTCTGTGTCTGTGTGGGTTTCCTCCGGGTGACTGTCTGTGAGGAGTGTGGTGTGTTCTCTCTGTGTCCGCGTGGGTTTCCTCCAGGTGACTGTCTGTGAGGAGTGTGGTGTGTTCTCTCTGTCTGTGTGGGTTTCCTCCGGGTGACTGTCTGTGAGGAGTGTGGTGTGTTCTCTCTGTGTCCGCATGGGTTTCCTCTGGGTGACTGTCTGTGAGGAGTTGGTGTGTCCCTGTGTCTGCGTGGGTTTCCTCCGCGTGCTCCGGTTTCCTCCCACAGTCCAAAACACATGTTGGTAGGTGGATTGGCGACTGAAAAAGTGTCCGTGAGTGTGTGAGTGAATGTGTGTGTGTGTGTTTGTGTTGCCCTGTGAAGGACTGGCGCCCCCTCCAGGGTGTATTCCCGCCTTGCGCCCAATGATTCCAGGTAGACTCTGGACCCACCGCGACCCTGAATTGGATAAGAGTTACAGATAATGAATGAATGAATTTTAACTTATCAAGATTGAACTTTTTACAGTGTGTCTCTTCCAAAATCACAACAAATAGAAAATTTAAGAAATCTTACCAGAATAGATTTCAGAGTCACCGCTCTGATCAATAGTAATTTCTTCTCCATCGGAGTCACAGGGGTTGACATGGTTGAGGATCATGTCCAAAGCCTGCTGTGTACTGTAATCCCATGCCATCTTTGCTTCTTGGTCAACAGAGTAAGTGAAATGTGTGGTGACGTGGCTTTTTATCCACATGGAGGTGGATACATACATAATCGCTATCATCGTTCACGCTATCACCCACCACACCCATCCCTGTTCACTGTTACCTGGTACTGGCATATTTCCATCTAATGGCTGCAACAACAACATTATTTAAATAAATATAGAACCCATCTCAGGTACCTCCATGGTGTATATTTGTAATATTGGACTATAGTGAGAAAGGTTTATTCTATTTTATTTCACTCAGCATGTAGCCAGATAGGCTATTTACTTTGGTGCAGTTTATTACATAAAGTTTACACACTTTATTAACAAGTTTTCCAGTGTCTGCAGTCATCTTTCTCTTTATTCTAAAACTGACACAAAGACATTATTTGAACTATAATTCCAAAACGCCTCAAGTCTGCCTCCTTTGTACTAATTTTGGATTGTTTTCTCACTGATGATTTGTCAAAATAGCTAAAGTTCAGATTTTTTAACCATTATTTTAAGTAGTTTTTGTCTTTTGAAAAACTGCCGATATTTTTACATAAATTTATACAAAAAAACAACCCTCAGCTACTTGTAAAAAAAGACATTTTTACTTAAACCTTTTTAAAACCCAAAGTAAAAGAATCTTATCAGGACATTTTGTCTTGTTTTAAGTCAAAATACCTCACCCCATTGGCAAACATTTTTTTCCTTGACTCAAATTAAGATAAAATACTATTTTAGAGCAATTTTTACTTTTTAAGAAGAGTTAAAATCAAGGGTTTTTTCTCCATCTGAGTCAATGGATCAACACAGTTCACACTATCACCCATCCCCCCGTTTAGCACCTAGTAGTGGCTTAATTTACATAACAAAAGGTGGCCTAATGAGATGCAAATTACCCCAGCACTGCCATTGGGCAGTCTCTGGTAGAAGGGTTCATATGAAAATCCTGGTAGTTCTAGTGTTAACAGTGTCAAACAAGTTCCACACGAAAGCTGTGTAATGCTGAGCTACTACATAGAACTCGAAAACTCATGTGAGGTAAAGAAGAAAATAATTTTACAAAAATAAATGAAATAAATACATGAAAAAATGTAATATTTTGATCGTATAGTGTTTTAAATACTACACTGGAGCCTGACAGATCTCAATATTTCATATGAACCCTTATTACAATCGCACAAACAATGAACATACCTCAATAAAACAGCAAGGGGCACGGTAAGTTCATGCAGTAAATCAGCACTCTCTCTCTCTCTCTCTCTCTCTCTCTCACCCTACACTGGTAACGTTAAAGAAACGTGACTGTGTTATATATCGCCAATTTTCATTCATATTTGACACAAAACTGACGTTCCAAACATTTTCTCCTGAGGAATTATATTACACGGAATCACAATTTCATTATTTAGTTGTTTAATACTGCATTTTTTCAAGAAAGAGAGCAGCAGGTCTTACCCATACAGCCTCCACTTTAGTAACGTGAAGACAGTAGTGATTTCTGTGAGGTCGCGAACAAACCGGTTCAAAGAGCCGGCTCTTGTAAGTGAACGATGAGAGCCGGTTCCCGTCTAAGACCGAGCCATTTTTTCTAAGGCTTGTCATTCAACCAATCAGAGAACAACAAGCACAGCGGAGACTTGGTTTTCCTGAATGCCAATCTGCCTTCCAAAAATAGTTGAAGAAAATGATAAATCAGTTAAATGTTTGTTGACAGTTGTGGTTGTTTTAATCACTACCGTTGAATGCTGCTGTTTTGCACTTTGCAGAGTATTTGTTTATTTTATTACCCAGAAATGGATGATTATTTAATTTAATAAGGTATTTTGTAATACCTACCTTTTGGGTTCCATTGGTTATATTTCAGAGTTTACAAGTGATTTTTTATTAAGGTGTTTAAATAAAAATCCAGTTATTTATACAATTGAATGTGAGTGCAATCAGTGAGTTATTACAAGACAGCCATAAAACAATTGGCCATTGCAACACTATTTATTATTTTTAATATTGAACAATAATAGTTTGTCCATATAGTCATGTAAAATGTAGGTAATATTGTTCTGTACCAGTGGAAATAAGTGGTAAAACAAAGAGCCATTTATGAGCTGAAAGAGCCGGCTCTTTATGAAGAGCCGAGCCAAAAGAGCCGGCTCCTCAAAAAGAGCCGAAATTCCCATCACCAAAAGACAGCAAAACTAGCGATCGGATTCCCACGACAACCGGAAGTAGATTTTTCACAATAAAAGACTCTGGGGTTTAATACTTTTAAATGTGTAATTATTCAAATAAATATTTAACTTCATAAATTGTTCTAAAGCATTTTATAATTTTGTATTAAACAAGCATCACTATGTGTGATAATTCATTCACATATATGAGTGATGGACATAGTTTTAATGGAATACTGCCTAAACTATACATTGTGTCAACACAAACCCATAGTGAAATTAACTCTCCAGACCCTCCTCTTTCTGAAAACATGGAGTTTTATATCAAACAAGCGTCACTGCACATGTAGGAGTCTCTCACGCTATAGGCGTGACACACCATATGGAGTAATTCATTCACATACACAAGTTACACTACATTGAGTGTCACATCAATTAAAACCCCCGCTACAACAGGTTCCGGCGGAACCCCAAAAATGGTTAAGAAAATGTAACTAATCACACTTCAAGCATATAGTGACACACACACACATACAAGGTTTTGGTGAAGTTCACAATATTAATTTTTCATTCATTCATTATCTGTAACCCTTATCCAATTCAGGGTCACGGTGGGTCCATAGCCTACCTGGAATCATTGGGCGCAAGGCGGGAATACTCAACTCAACTCAACTCAACTTTATTTATAGAGCACTTTAAAGAACACCAACAGCTAAAACAAAGTGCTGTACAAAAGATGTTTATAAAACAAAATAAAATAAAATGACCAATAAGGAAAAATAAATAACTTAAATAAAAATAAAACTAATAAAAAAAAACAAAAACATATGTCTCATGCTGGGTTGAAAGCCAAGGAATAAAAGTGGGTTTTAAGATTTTAAAAATCGAAAGTGAAGAAGCCTGCCTAATCTGTAATGGCAGGCTATTCCACAGTTTCGGCGCAGCAATTGAAAAGGCTCTATCTCCTCTGAGCTTACGTTTTGACCTTGGCACCTCCAGGAGCAGCTGATCAGGTGACCTGAGGCACCGAGGAGAGACGTGGGGATGTAGCAGCTCAGTGAGGTAAGGTGGGGGAGTCCATTTAAAGATTAAAAAACAAATAAGAGAATCTTAAAATGTACTCTAAAATGCACAGGCAGCCAGTGGAGAGAGGCCAGAATGGGAGTCATATGCTCCCTCTTACGTGATCCCGTTAAGAGTCGGGCGGCAGCATTTTGAACTAATTGAAGACGTCTGAGGGAGGACTGGCTGACTCCAAAATACAGTGCATTGCAGTAATCCAGCCGGGATGTGATGAAGGCATGGATTACTGTTTGAAAGTGCTCGTGTGAGAGAAATGGCTTCACCTTTGCCAGCTGCCTCAGGTGGAAGAAGCTGGACCTAACTACTGTGCCTATTTGGCGGTCCAATTTAAAATCACTGTCCATCTTAAAACCCAAATTTAAGATAGTTGGCTTCACATACAAAGTCAAGGGGCCCAAATCAACTGGAGGGGCTTCACGGGGACCACTGGGACCAAACACCATCACTTCTGTTTTGTTTTCGTTAAAATGTAAAAAATTTAAAGCCATCCAGTCTTTAATGTCATTGAGACATAACAACAGTGGTTTAATTGAGAAAGCATCTTTCTTCTTTAAAGGGACATATATCTGGCTGTCATCAGCATAACAGTGGAATGCAATGCCATGTTTTCTCAAGATAGAGCCCAATGGGAGCAGATAAAGTGAGAAAAGGAGGGGTCCTAAGATTGAGCCCTGTGGAACTCCATATTATAGGGGAGCTGAGGAGGATTCTGAGCCAGCAAAACTCACACACAAAGTTCTGTCCGTCAGATAGGACCTAAACCAGTCCAAAGCACTACCACAAATGCCGACTAGATGCTGCAAGCAGGAAACTAAAATGTTGTGATCCACTGTGTCAAAAGCAGCAGTTAGATCCAGCAGGACAAGAATTGCATGGTCCCCAGAATCATTGGCCAGGAGAATGACATTGAAAACCCTGAACATTGCTGACTCTGTACTATGCAAGTTTTTAAAACCAGACTGAAAAACCTCCAGAATATTATGCTCATCCAAAAATAATTTCAGTTGAGCATAAACAACTTTCTCCAAGATCTTTGAAATAAAAGGCAGCTTGGAAATAGGCCTATAATTAGCCAGTGCTGTATGGTCAAGGCCAGGTTTCTTGAGCAAGGGTTGAACTACAGCATGTTTAAAACTCACAGGAACAACACCAGAAGACAGGCTGCTGTTAATAATGGCCAGAACCTGCTGCCCTATAGTATGAAAAATCTCTTTTAGAAAGTGAGGAGGAAAAACATCACAAGGAGAACCTGAGGGCTTTAAATGGCCCTCCACATCCTCCAAGTGCGACAGAGTCACCGGCTCAAACCTATCAAACACAGCCAAGCAATGGGCAGAGTCAGAGGGGTCAACAACAGGAGCTGTGATAAGACCCTGGAATACACCCTGGAGGGGGCGCCAGTCCTTCACAGGGCAACACACACACACTCACACATTCACTCACACCTACGGACACTTTTGAGTCGGACTGTGGGAGGAAACCGGAGCACCCAGAGGAAACCCATACAGACACAGGGAGAACACACCACACTCCTCACAGAGAGTCACCCGGAGGAAACCCACACAGACACAGGGAGAACACACCACACTCCTCACAGACAGTCACCCGGAGGAAACCCACACAGACACAGGGAGAACACACCACACTCCTCACAGACAGTCACCCGGAGGAAACCCACGTAGACACAGAGAGAACACACCACACTCCTCACAGACAGTCACCCGGAGGAAACCCACGCAGACACAGAGAGAACACACCACACTCCTCACAGACAGTCACCCGGAGGAAACCCACGCAGACACAGAGAGAGAGAGTTGGACTGGAAATTATATACGGAAAACGAGTATATCTTGTATTGTATGGATATTGTTTTGTATTTTCTTAACCATGTCTTTTTTATTTTATGTTGCAATAGCTTTGCACTAGTTGCACTTTAATGTTGTGTATTGTTTTATGTAGCACCTTGGTCCTGGAGGAACGCTATATCGTTTCACTGTGTGCTGTAAACACTGTATACTGCTGAAATGACAATAAACTTCTTGAACTTGAGAGAACACACCACACTCCTCACAGACAGTCACCCGGAGAGGGAATCGAACCCACAACCTCCAGGTCCCCGGTGACTGCGACACCTACCTGCTGCGCCACCGTGCCACCCAAAGCAAAGACACAGACTGAGATTTATTCATTTGTAAATACTGAAACATATTCGTGACATGTGTTTTATTTGTGCATTAACATTTATGCATTTGTAAAGTATGTGAGACTAATCTCTCCATTGGCATGCATCATCATCTTTTCAGCTGAGCACTATAGAATACAAGAAACACTATATATAAGCAACATATAGAAACGAAATAGGCAAATCATTTTTCCTTCAATGCACTGCCCTTAAATCACCTTTGTATAATTCTTCATTTGGAACAAAGCAATATTATTTTTTGTGAATTCATAAATCTCCGAGATCATGGCTAATACTTTTACAAGGCGGGCAGTCCTTCTTGACATCTAAGGACTGATAGCAATTTTATTTACAAAATAAATCGCAATATATTCTAATATATTTGCCAAATTGAATTAACTGATTTACAAGGAACCATGGACTCTGGTGAGACCCCGGGGGGGGGGGGGGGGGGGGGGGGGCTTTCTGAACAGCGGCAAATCTGTCCGTGTTACTCCACATATAGAACACGCGAAATAATTGTCTTATATCAAGGAATTTACATTCCACCCTAGACGTCTTATTGTTGGGCCCTCTGTAGTACGGAGGGAGTAGGGGACTATTAGATAGACGTTCAGCCCTATCTTTAGCCAAAAGGCGCAAGGACTGTACCACTTTCGAGCAAAGGGGTGTATTTGTGTATTGCGAATGTTTAAAAAATATCATTTATTTCTATATTATGTCACTGTTGATGACATAAAAACACTTCGTAGTGCGATTTAATTGATTTGTGAGACGGGGTTGCTTTTAAAAACAGACAGATAATGTCAACATACTGCATCTGACGACTTGGGACGAGCCCAAAACGGGTCGTTTATAAGTACTGCAGTGTGCGTGTTTGCAGTGGGGCTGCGTTTTCTACTTTGGGGCTTGGAAGTGAATAGTCAGATTTATTTTCACAAGGAATCATGGCCTCTGGTGAGATTATATGTTACATTTTATTGGATAATGTCGTATTTCTGAAGTTACTAGTGTTATATGTAGTTTAAATATTGACGTTTTTTGTGACCTAAATAGCTGGCAGTTTAACGTTTGGTTTAGCTCCCACCAAAGACGTCGGACGTTTTCGAATGTATTTCAACGTATTATAGCCCATTTAATTTATCATTAGTGACCGGTAACCATGTTCATAAGATTTGACCACCAGTTAGAGGTTAAGACGAGAGTCAAAATACACCTCAAACCTGAAATTATCCCTAGTATCCTCTTCGCCTGTTTAGTGTTGATATTTCTCAGGTCCACCTTAAATGGTGCTGTAGTTTCAAAGGGCCACCCCAGCCGCCGGACTGTAGCCGCTATGCTGGTTAAGGTGGAAAGGAGAATTAACGTAGATAGCATTTTTAGCTGCAGTGTGTTCCTGATTTTCACCGCCATTTTCATTCGGCAGCGTGGTGTTAGCCGATATTGCTAACGCGGTAAAGCAATTTTTAGTCAAAGAACCCCTTAATCTTAGGTTCTGATTTGTTTTAATCCCATCCAGATGGTCCACCAAATACAGACATTTACCTAAGAGTAAAAATAACAGTTAGTGACAAACGGTACAACATTATCAGCACGTTATCTAGATTTTGAGAGCGTCACCTTCCTTCGTGTTTAATAAGTGCGGACCTAACAACTGGCTTTAATTCAGTTTTTTTTCAGTGTAAATGTTCTTTTGCTGGACTTTTGATAGCAACTGAAAATATTTAGTTTTTTTAAAGTCAGATAGACAGAATATAATCATCATTACGTAGCTTTTTAAAAGAGATATTTCAATATTCTTGGATTTAAATATGTAGGCTTATTTATTTTTCATACATGGGGTAAAATAGGGCTTTTGAAAGTCTAAATTAACAGCTCAATCGAATAGTGTTAGTCATGAGAATTTCTCCTGTAAACAACATGATCTGTGATTATAAAAGCTTGAACATGGCCTGTCAACAATGTGTTGTCAGGTGACAAGTCGTCGCTGGTAGTTTAATAAACCTTTTAATGAGAGATTTGTTTCAATTTAATTGTTTTTATTTAATATTGACTCTGCTGATTTTGTTGTTTTTATTTGTTTTTATTTTATTCTTATTGCAGATTCAGGCTATGGGCAGCCTGGAGCCCAGCAAAGGTCAGAAACTTTTTATTTTTATTATTTATTTATAATTTGTTTAATGGCAGTTTGAGACTGTTTTGCGATTTTTGTCTCTGCTGACTTCTGTTCTCTGTTTCTTCTTGCAGTTATGGATCCTATGGGGGGTCCCAAGAATATCAACAAAGTGGACAGGTAAGAAGAGTGAGCTATGAGCAAATTGTGGCACCTTTTAATGTATATTGTGCAGCTTAATATGAACCACTTTCTTTGTCATTCTTTAGAGCTATGGGCAAGGTAATGGCAGTGGTTCTTTTGGGGGACAGAGCTACGAAGGTTATGGGCAAACAGGTATATGTCATGACAAATGTTTTGAAGTCTCATAAAACTGATCAGGCCTAATAATGCCTCCTGTGTTTATTGTCTTCATATTTCTTTCTTTAAATTTTTAGAGGGTTTTGGGCAGTCATCCCAGGGTTTCCCCTCTACTGGCTATGGCCAGCAACAGCAAAGTTATGCTGGTTATGGCCAGCAAAGTACTGATTATTCATCAAGGTACGTTTTTGTATCCTGGTTTTGTAATTACTTTTTCCTTCCCCATATGAGGATGCATGTACTGTTTATGGTTTATATGGTCAGGTCCACTTCTGTTTCTCTCTAATGGCCATTTCTTTCTTTGTGAAGTTTTGGAGACAAATCCTATGGGCAACAGAGCTCTTATGGGCAGCAGTCTGAAGGAGGGTATGGCCAGCAGACTGGGAGCTCTTACAGTGGTTCTCAGGGAGGTTACGGAAGGCGGAATGAGGGTAATGCCATTTGGTTCCCACCACACACACACATTGTATGTTCATTGTAAACCCTTTAAATATTTAACTATTTACAGTACTTTTGAAAATGGGGTTTGCTTTACTGCCACCTCAGGGACAACAGAAAACAACACTTTGTGGGAATGTCTTGCCCTTCTTCGTAATGACACACACTGTATGTGAACTAAAATGAGTATGTGGTGCTAGAAATAAATGTTGTCAAGAACTTTTTAGGTAATTACCAGTTTCTAAAAATCAGTAAATGCAACACGCCATAGAAGTTGAGTTGGTTACAACTTTTCCATTTGTCTGCTGTTTCTCATGTAGCAAAATAAAGCTTGTTTGAAATCTTGAAAGTTATCCTTGTGCTGAACTGAAAGGTGATATTGTACGGTCTGCTTTTTCAACACCGGTGTTGTTTCTTCAGATGATGATAGCCGAAGGTATGGTGGAAGTGATGGTGACCGATCTGAAGGTGGATACAGAGGCAGAGGACGCGGTGGCTTTGATCGCGGTGGTTATGATCGTGGCGGCTATGATCGTGGAGGTTATGACCGAGGTGGAAGAGGAGGAGGAGGAGGACAATCCTTTGGTATGGGGTAAGTCCCAAAGTGTGCCCTCCTTGCAGGTACTCCTAGCCACTGCTAATTCTGTTTCATGGAAGTGCATGCATGCTCTCATTCATATTTCACACTTCTGGTCACACAGATAAGCCTTCATTTCACCCAGTTTGTCAGATGTGCTTGATCTAGCGAGTACAGTTCAGTCAAGGACATTTTTAGCATATGTCCACTGTGGTGATTCATGGTAAGCGAGGCAAGGTAACATTGGAATGGTATATGTTTCTGAGGAAGCAAAAGCCTTGATATTTGAAAAAAGGAAAAATGCTTGAAACGGCATAGGCACCCATATGGCGCTCCTGGACTGATGTTGAAATACCTCCTTAGTAAATAAAATTAATTACCTCAAGTATTTTAATGAGGTTTTCCATGTCTTAAGCTATCCAATTTATATAAGTGTGAAGGATTTTGTTTTATTATTTTTTAACAAACAAGCTCAAGCTTCTCCCTGAATGCTCAAAATTCAGATGTATAAGTCATATTCACATTTTAAGTGGGTTTTTTAATTATTATTATTTTTTTAATTTAATATTTTGTTCTGTCCTTTGGATCCACATCAGGATCAAATCTCTTGACCAAAGTTTGCACATTCTTCTGTCTGTCACTAAGCAGAGCTCTTCTCAAAGGCAAGAGAATAGTTAAATTTAATCTTAAAGGGGAGTTGCACCGATTTTTATTATTTTAACTAAATGATAAGATATAAGCAGTCCCTAAGTGTAGTTTAATGAAAGCTCAGTTCTAAAAGTATAAGGCCTTTCTCTACAACTGAGCTGTTCTAGTAGTGTTTACAGTTTCACACGCAATGCTTACAAACCCTGCTGTCTTCAGCTATTGTTAGCCAGCCTGCCCAAGAACCCAGGAACTGCACAGCACAACCAATGGAAACAAACTTTAACTGGGCTCAGGCGTCCAGACCTGTACAGAAAAGCATGGCATGGCTATGGTAACTGTTCAACCCTGCGGTGGAAAAGAGGCAGTTTGTTTGTAGTTGTAGGCTTTAGCCAAGCGGAACGCTTATCAACGTGGCTATAAAAGCAGACCGTTTGTAAATTTGTCAACGTTGCAAAGCTTTTTATATTAATTTTAATAACATGCATTTTTTAAATCTGTGGAATTCCCCTTTAACTGAATGGTCAGAGCTTGTCCTTATCCATTTGTTCTCAAATGACCCCATTATGTTAGTGATTCTTTGTCAGTCACCTCATTCAAGAAATAATCCATTAGACCGTTTAGCATGTCATGTCTCATGGCTGCCCTTACTATTCTTGCCAGAAAATCTCCCTGTGTTTGTTTTGGAGAAACTGTATCTGAATTGTAATGCCTCAGAAACCGGAGTTGAACGTTTCAGTCGCTCACCATGAAACGGTACAATTGAAGTATTGTATTTTTATTTTTCACATGGAGTCGTATGCTTTTGTGTTAACATGGTCTACATTTTATACTACAGGTATCAAAGTGAATGAAATTAAACTTGGACCTCAACTATTGGAGCACATATAAGCACTCAGTGGAAGAAAAAAACCAAAGTGCACTCAGCTTAGTGCTTCAGTTCATATGTAGATGTATCTAAATCTAAAATTCTGCTTTGAGAGAGCAGAGAGGGTATCCTCTGTGCTCTACTCTGTTTCGGCAATAATTCTGTAGTTCAGCTAATCATCAATCTCCCAAATTGGAACTTAATAGAGTCCAATATCTCAATTTTTAATTGAGGTGTAATATTGGCCCAGTTCTTTAGTCCATGTACATCATCTGGAGACTTTGTGCTTTGCAATACTGAACCATGACAGGATACAATGCACATAAGAGGGGAGCCTTGGGCTCCCAGGTTGCGACAAAGGAAAGCCATCATATCTTCCATTTTTCCTCTGCAGTGGTGGTGACCGTGGTGGCTACAAAAATTACGGTGGTAAGTGATGAGCATCAGAACTGTCTCAGTGGGATAAAGGAGAGAGGGAGATGAGAGAGGAAAAAAGAAAGCTTTAACTGACAAAGGGCAGTGAACTCTTGACAGCCACCTCTTTTTGGTGTGACAAACCCCCCCCCCCCCCCCCCCCAAAAAAAAGCCCCCTCCCTTATTGTTTAATAGGATTTTCTTTCTGGTAATGCTTTTGTTCGACTAAGATCCAGTGCCTCATTTTACTGATAATGGTATTGCATGAAGAGTTTTGTCCTAAAAACAAAAGCCGGTGTGGGGATGACAGCAGTGCCTATGGCGAAGAAGGGACACATGGTTTAGCTGAAGAATACTTGGTGGTTTTTTTTATACTAAATGCTCACAAGAACATTGGTGCTGGTTTTACAAGTCCATGACAAGTGATGCAAACCAAATCAGAAATAAACCTTTTGTAGCCGTAAAGTCCTGTATCTTTTGTAGCGTAACACTGTCAGTGCTAATGATATAAAGCTTTTGCCTGGGTTCGAAGCTTAAAATTTCTCATGGATTCCTCCTTCCTTTCCTGTCTTGCTGTTTTTCAGGATCAAGAGACTATCATCAGAAGGATGATTCAGGTAAGCATCAATACCCTTCGCGATATCCTTGGTGTCCGGTGGCCACTGAAGAACATGACCTGAGAGGCCCCTGCAGTAGGAAAAGTGATGAGTAATCAGTAGTAATATTTACTCAGACTTGATTTTTGTGCCTTTGCAGAAGAGCAAGATAACTCAGACAACAACACCATCTTTGTCCAAGGACTCGGAGAAGATGTGTCCACTCAGGAAGTTGGAGACTATTTCAAACAGATTGGGATCATTAAGGTAGATTTGTTCAGTTCAGCAGCTATATGCACTCTTTAATCTTACTACACTTACAGTAACATAGTTTACAAATAGTAAGTTATTTAACCATATGATGTCCAGAAAGGTGTTAATTTATTATTATTTTTTTAATGGATTAATTGGACCAGTTAACTTGTTTTTAAGCAAGCAAAGGCTATATGGACCCAAAAGGGTTTTTTTGGGGGGTGGGGTGGCTGACCCAAAAGTATATGTAGCCCTCAAGTATGTTATACCTTTTCCTTATAGGTGAATAAGAAGACAGGAAAACCAATGATCAACCTCTACACTGACAAAGCCACTGGCAGACTGAAGGGAGAAGCTACAGTCTCATTTGATGACCCTCCTTCTGCCAAAGCTGCAATTGACTGGTTTGATGGTAAGTTTTCTTCTGCTTGACCAGGGCATGTTTCTCACAGGCCACCAGGGTTTTTAAATTATTAAAAATTATTCCTTTGTGTTCTCCAGGAAAAGAGTTTAATGGTAAACCCATTAAAGTGTCATTCGCTACAAGAAGGGCTGAATTCACCCAGAGAGGAGGTGGTGGTGGTGGTGGCGGCGGCGGCGGCGGCAGAGGACGTGGAGGCAAGTTATTTTGAGCTTTTAATACTGCGACTGTGCAATAAATTTTTAGCTTAATGGTTGTGCCATAATTCACTTTATTTACTATTTAAAGGCTTCAGAGGCAGAGGTGGCTTTGGTGGGGGTCCTAACTTTGATGTCAAAGGAGGAGATTGGCCTTGTCCAAACAGGTGAGCTTCGTACTGAAACACGGTCGAGTCCTCACAAGGGTCTGCAGGCGTTCTTGAATACATTTTTTAAAAAAAACGCACAATACAAAAATGACAGACTGCGGGAATGCGCCTGTTCTTGTGTTTTTATATACCTGAATTCATTTTTGTTATTCATTTATTGTCCTTCACTCCCACTTCCATAAGCTCTCATGTTTATTTTAACCAGCTTTTCCAGGATACTCTGGCTCAGGATTTAGTCTGTCATATCCCATGGCACAGCAGGTGTCACTAGTGAGAACGGTTCAATGAACCTTTGGGCTGTGAAGCCCTATTGTGTTGTTTTTGCCATCACTACCAGAGTGGTTGTCATGGTTACAGATGAAACAAATGAGTGAGAAGATTGTGGCTGAATAGATCGCTGTGTTCATACTGGAGCACAAGCTCATAAAACAAGAAACAGACTATAAAATATTAAAGGGCAGTGCTTAAAAATGTCTTAATGAGCAACACTCAGAAGCAGAGCCTCAAACACCTCCAGTGACCTACAGAAACACTTCTGTGCTTAATTGTTGTTTAGTTGCAGTGCTTGGAGCTTCCTCTTCCTGTGTCTCGTGATTTAAGTGTTAAGTGTCAGACTTGGTGTGAAGGTTCCACTACATTTGTGCGTTTTTTTTTTTTTTTTTAATAGGCCTTTAGTTCTTTAACAGTGCCTTGAGTCTAGCTGTAGAGGACTTTAATTGTTTGGGTGGAGAGCCTGCTATAGTTTTGTTTTTACTGTGCCTTAAACATAAGTGTTTTGACTTCAGTGCTGTTGCATCAGAAGGGTAACAGTGAATATAGGTGTTGACATAAATTGCGTGTGTATATTAAACGTACTAATATTGGGTTCTGTTTCTTATTTACAGCTCTTGTGGCAACATGAACTTTGCGCGAAGATATGAATGCAACAAATGTGGGGCACCGAAACCAGGAGACAGTTTTGGAGGAGGTTAGTGGACAGGACAAGGAAACGTTGTTTGCTTAAGTACTTCCATTTTGGGCTGCTTTTTACTTTTACAACACTACATTATGAAATTCCACCATTACTTTTCGGTTTGCGTGAGTGAAACTGTATCGTGTCTGAGCAAATCTCCCTGCTCCGCATCACTCCAAGTGGCAGAGTGGCTTCATTGCTCGGAGACAATACAGTTTAGAACATGAATGAATGAGACTAGGTAACTACTGTCAGTTCTTAGAACTGTTTTATGAATTAATAAATTGATTTGTACCATTAAGTATTTCTGTATTTGAGTCATCAGTAACTACTATTCGTTCATGTTTATGGATCTGTAGATGTCACAAATCGCTCATTGATTGTGTTGGAGATTTATTAAACACAATAAATGAAGGCAGGTTAAAACTGGACAAGACAAACAAGTCTAGAGGACAAAACCGAATATCACACAAGTCAGGAAAACAAAACCACAGCCTGTTTTAAGAAGCAGGTGTCTCAGAATTGTTGAGATCACTCAGACTCTACTCTGCAACTATGTAGAGCTTAAAGAAACACTAATACTTTCACTGTAAAATTACAGCCTTAAAATCGTTGTGATGCTTCACTGACCTGTAATATTGAGAACAGAGCCTCTGTCATTGCTACTCTCAACTCAGCACTGCCGAAACTGCACTAACTTTTGGACTTCCTCTCCCTACCAATTTCAGTACAGTGCTGTAAAAGTTAACTGCACTAGGGGGAGCCCAGGAGCAGGAAAAGAAGCCCGATCTTGCCTAGTGTTCTAAATGAGTTTTAAAAAAAGTGTCCTATACTCTTTCAATACTTGAGCTCATTTGAAGGTAAATGCTTTTGTTCAAGTGGTGATCTACGAGGACATTTACTGGAGTAATATTTTACCTTGAGTAGCTGTACTTTAACTCAGGCACATGGTTTGTGTGTTTTGTTCACCACTGCCTGCAGTGGGTGCACTCTTCTGTCAGTGTAGCCTTTGTTTTGAAGGGAGCACTGTGTGGTAATAAGTTGCTATGTTGTTGTGTTCTACGAGTAGTAATGAAGTGAACTGGCCTGTTCTGCTGCTCTGATCTGAAAGAGTTACACACCCAAGTGGCCTGTGAAAGAGCTGGTGACTTCTGCTTTCTTTAAAAATTCATCAAAGGAAACTGCTTTTAGTGTGTAATATTATTTCAAAGCGCTCTGTAGAATTGGATTAAACATGTCACTGCAAAACGACGTGCTTTTCTTCAGGAACCACAGATCAGTCCAGTTCTCAGTTTCACTGTAAATGTATGATTTTGTAAAAAATCTCCGTCCTGAATTCTGATCAGTGCTCTACTGTTGGAGAAAGTAGATGTTAACTTGATTGCTTTAGTGGCGTCAAAGCCAGTCTTGAATGGGTTTGTGGTTTTTATATTTGCTCAGGTTTTATGATTCTGTTATTTGCTGTGACTTAAATGCTTGATCACTTTTAGATTGTGGTTTTAAACACTCATCTGTTCCTTTAGATCGTGGAGGTAGAGGAGGTTATGGCGGGGACCGCGGTGGATTCCGAGGAGGAAGAGGGGGTTTCAGAGGTGGGGACCGTGGAGGCTATGGCGGTGGTGGAGACCGTGGAGGTGGTGGATACAAGATGGGAGGAAGGTAAGGACTTGAATAATGTGCTGAGACGCTCCGTTACCTTGTGTTTAATTTGTCTATCATTTGGGCCACCATTTTAGTCATAACCAAGGGGCTCTCGAGGCACAGTGATCTGAGCGTTGGCCAGATCTCCACCTGGGGCCATAAGAACATTGTTGTCCTCTGGTTGGTCGGACTGGCCTCTTTCTCATCCCTGTCCATGATTTGCTTTCTGGGTTGGACAGTGTGTTTTCAGATGTTCTTTGTTATCAGCAGTTCACAAAGATGCAGTGGGTCAGCCTCATGTCTTGGAGGAAGCTGGTTTCACTGATTGATCGGGGGATGAATAGATGTGTAATTGAAAGGTCTCACCTTTTTTAAACCTCACCCTGCTTCTGTTTCCAGAGGAGGAGATCACAGAGAAGAGAGAAGAGCCCGGCCGTACTAAAGAAAACAGTGAAGACATCATTGCAACTTAAGAAGTGGGGAAGGGCAGGGGGGGGTCTGACGTGGGGGGGGGGGTGATAAAAGGAACAGGAGAGGTCCATTTTCCACAGTCTGCATACTGTTTCTGCCACAGCGTCCTATGTACTGCTTCCAGTGGCTCTTTCTGCTCTGAAGCATCAATGTGAATCTACTGTCTGTGGACTGGGGCTGAGAATCGAGGGGGGGGTGGGTTCTAGAGGTGATTATTTTTGTTACTCCCTTTTAATTTTCTGGACTTGTAGAATTCACATTTTAGTGTGTTAGACTTGTCAGACTTCATATCATTGTTTTGTAAGATTGAAATGAACTGTTTTACATGGGTTTTTCTTTTTGCAAATGATATTAAACATTGTTCCGATCTTAACGCCTGCCTCTAGGTTTTTCTTCCTTGGGAAGGGGGGAGGGGGTTCTGACTTTTAAACCACCTGTTGGATGCAGGGAAGGTGATGTCTTGGCTCTTGAACATGAAGTTTGATGTTTAGAGAGGTAAATCCAAGGTCCCTCACTTTTCCATCATCACAATGACAACTACCTCTTACATTGAATGCCTACTTTAATTCTGTCAGACGTTTGTGTTTTTGCAGAGATTTTTTTTGTTCCATTTTTCTTTTCACCCTCTGTGTGGGTTCAGATTTTCCACTTCAAATTGGTTGAATACTTTTCAAGATTTTATTTTATTTAATATGTATACACACATGTGCAGCTGTAACATCTGAGTCTTGTCACCAGGTGGCGTTCAATCCCCAGCTAATTTATTGCTAGGCTTAATGCAGTTGTATGAATGAGTATTTTAAATGATTAAATGGTCAGTGTTGCTCCAAATGGTTTGAACACATCGCCTTAGAGTAAAGTAAACATGGCACTTGGTGTTTTAGAAAGTGGGAGGTCCTTGATGTGTCCCCACCCTATGTTGTGATCCTATAACAGGCCATAATTAATAATGAAGTGTTAGAGGGTTGAAAAATGTGGATATTTGGTTCCTTCTGTAATCTCTCTCTCACACACACTCTGGGAGTAAGCCTGTACCAGTGACCCGAGGAGAGGTCCCAACCCAGGACCCTGAGGCCCTGCAGCTTCAATATCAAAATTAAAAGCGTGAAATATTTTACACTACCTGAAATTACATTTGAAACAGAGCTACAGTATTGCAGATGAATCCAAGAGCAAAACCTGTATAAACCGATTCTTCATGGGTTTAAAGCTTGCTTCAGTTGGAAGATGTTCATGCTGACGGTCCCGCCCGTGTCCTTCAGGAGGCGGTTCCTCTGTCAGACCTCCAGCTGAAAGAGAAGCTCTGGCTGTAGTCATGAGAAGACACAGGAGGAGGAGCAGCAGCGGTGTGTGTTCAGTGCTGAATGGAAAACCCTCTGAGTGAATGCCTTCAGCTGTGTGATGGCTCAGGACTCTCCATTCCACCTTAAATCCGAGACTCTCAGGTTCCTCTTCTCTCTGTCTGTGCTTCTGATCACAGCTGGATGTTCTCCACTCACAGACCACCACCTTCAGACTGCAGATGTGGAGGTGAGCATCAGATTAACGAACATGGGTGTTAACAGCTTGGCTGCTGGGAAAGAGCAAAAGCACTTTGTAGTTCTATATTCACAGCCTATAGTCCTTTTGTTGCTCTGCATGCTTTTTTAGGCCACTTGTTTTTCAGCGCTCAGGACCCCCACAGAGCAGGTGTGATGTGGTGGTGGATTATCCTCAGCGCTGCAGTGACACTGACGTGGTGGTGGTGTGTTAGTGTGTGTTGTGCTGGTGTAGAGTGGATCAGACACAGCAGTGCCGCTGGAGTTTTTAATCCTAATCAGTGTCACTGTTGGACTGAAAATAGCTCTTCAAACAAAAGTATTCAGCTTAATGTCCTGTTTTCTTTTGCCTTGGGATCTTCCCTCCAATCCTCTTCACAGCTGTGATCATCCAGAGCATGTGTAGGGTTCATGGCCAGGAGCAAATTCTCCAGCTACCTTCTTTTTCCCTTCTTTGCTTTGCATGTTTGGATGCTCTACTCCATCCCCAAGTCTGTTAGGCATGGAGCGGAAAAAAGACTGTTCTGCTCATAAAAGAAGTTAGAGAAAGTCTTAACGTATTGTTTCTGGGTGTTTTATGGGTTGGGAGCCTGGGGGGGTTGGATTTTCCCCATGGAAATAAGCTAGCTTTTTATGCTACTCATTATACCTTAGGATATCTGCACTGATACAACAGCTGGACCCTCCTGTGAATATCTTTATATATAACTAACATTATTTGCCTATTGTTTTTAGGTGAAATCATGAAGATGTTTGACCCGTGTACGGCTTCCTAGTCCACAGTTGTAGCCACTCTGCAATTCCTTTGAAGTGAAGGGTATTGATGTAAAGGGAGTGTGTCCCCAGTTTGCTGTAATAACATGCTGGTAGTAACCAGGTAACCATTAGGAAGGTCAGGTTCTGTGCTCATGTGCTGCTGCTCCAGAGCGTCCCCTTTCATTTCATGCTTTTCTGTGGATATTACACAAGTGGTGCATGCATTACTGAGTGTGTGTGTAAACAACGGATTCACCTTTAAGCCATTACAACTTACAGTAACTGATTAATTCATTTAGTCATTCGTTCATTCCTGATGGGTCAAGAGCCTACCCAGAAACACTAGGTGCCACACAAACACACCACACTAACACAGTCAAACCAAACCCATGCAGATACAGGGAGAACACCCTTGAGTTAAATATATGAGCGGCTTATTTTGTGTGTGTTAATTTATAGCACCGCAGTGAGTTAACACGTTTTATTTTCTTGTGCAGGGATTTCTGGAGCGGTTTGGCTACCTGCACGAGGAGGAGCACAAACACAGCACAACTGAAGTAAAGTCAGCTGTCAGGTAACACCTTTATTTCTATCGTTACACGTATATAGCGCCTTTCTAGACACCCAAGGACACTTTACAATCCACACACTGCTCAGAACACTCAATCCACACACACACTGGTGAGAAGCGGCAGCCAAACGCACACAGCGTACTCTCGACCAGGAACGACCGCCCACCTGGAGGACTGCATCGGGCACTAGGATTTCACCCAGGACAGAGCGCCAATCCATATCTGGACTCACACACATTCACTCATTCACCAGGACAGTTATTAGACAGAAGCCCATTTACCTACCCTCCATGTGTTTGGACTGTGGGAGGAAACCGGAGCCCCCGGAGGAAACCCACGCAGACACAGGGAGAACACACCACACTCCTCACAGACAGTCACCCGGAGGAAACCCACGCAGACACAGGGAGAACACACCACACTCCTCACAGACAGTCACCCGGAGGAAACCCACGCAGACACAGGGAGAACACACCACACTCCTCACAGACAGTCACCCGGAGGAAACCTACGCAGACACAGGGAGAACACACCACACTCCTCACAGACAGTCACCCGGAGGAAACCCACGCAGACACAGGGAGAACACACCACACTCCTCACAGACAGTCACCCGGAGGAAACCCACGCAGACACAGAGAGAACACACCACACTCCTCACAGACAGTCACCCGGAGGAAACCCACGCAGACACAGGGAGAACACACCACACTCCTCACAGACAGTCACCCGGAGGAAACCTACACAGACACAGGGAGAACATGGAAACTCCACCCAGATGGGACTTGAACCCAAGATCCCAGCGCTGGGAGGTGAACGTGCTCACCACTAAGCCACCGTGCCATCCAAGCGGGGAACTCCCATCCAGAACAGCGACGTCAATCACTTAATCTCCCACTGTGGTCACTCCTTGCATTAACATTGTCCCAATCTTCAAACAAACTGAAGGAAGATTCATTTAGTCCAGCTTCACAGACAACAGACACATTTACATATGTCCGTCTCCTCTGTACCACTCTGAAGAGATGGAGCTCCATCCATGATCTGGAACGAGTCACCAGCACCTGGCCTCACTAATGCTAATGTGGTTTAACGCCATCAAATCCTCACAGATGTTTCCCATCTTCAAGTATAAAGCCTACCTAGAAGTTGTTGGGTCCGTCAAAAGGAGCGAACACATTGTTAGTACTTCTGATGTCAGAGGGAGTGTTTACAAACTCATGAGCTGAGATTATTTAGAGGAAGGCAGGCGCACTTCCACGACTGAAATGAAAAGTAAACAGAGGAGTCCATTTCCCCGCTTTACTGTCTGTGTGTGGGTTTATGTTGTAATCTAATGAGTATTATTTGTACTGGAAGTTGTGCGATAAGCTGCAGCAGAGCAGTCCATAGGGGGAGGCCATTCATCCACTGCCTCAGCTCAGAAGAGACCCCCACACCCCACTTCTTACACTGTTGTGAAATCATATGGTCTTGTTTAGCGTGCTGCATTTGCTTTAAGATTAGATCAGAACCAGTCTGAACTGTGCGCACAAGGATCTCAGCGTGCATGCTTGTGTTTACATTACTCTTTTTCAACAGGTTCTCCACAGTCGACTGATTTAATCTGTGGTTTATTAGCAGTGTGTAATATTTAATAAACCATCTTAATCTATTAAGATTGGAGTATTACTATTTCTCTTGACATTTCTCTATAATTCAATGGTCCACTGCACTGATAGGAACCAGGGCTCTCAACATGTACAACACAGACTTAGCTTAGGTTTCATGTTGCTGAAGATAAGTCTTTGTAAATCTTGCATGTTCTCCTACACCACGAAAAGATTCTGTAATTATCCAGTACCTGACAGAATGTGGTTTTGTTCCAGTAGATACTTGTATAAAGGTTTAATTCTGATCTGAAGGGAGTTTCAGTGGCTGTCCCACCTGCCTGTAACTGGAAAGCTGGACAGTGCCACACTGGTGAAGATGGCCTCGCCACGCTGTGGGGTGAAGGACAGCGGCAGCCATGACGCCTGGGCACAGAGAGTCAACTCAGTTTTTACTGGATACGGTCGGCAGCACCTTCGCAGGAAGCGCTACACTCGGCCAGGTCAGTCGGGATTTAGGTTTCCTGTAAAAATAACTGTTCAAAAACACACAACACTGGATCACAGCCTTCGGGTTATATACCCGTCTAGCCCATGTTTGGCTTTGGGCCTGGGGACACTAAGCTCATGTGCAGCTGCTCCATAGCATCCCATTTGATTGGTCAGTGTGTTGAATCACAAATAACACACACAAAAAAATGGGGCTCTAATGAGCAGAACTGGGAAATATTATTACTATTACTATATACTATTAGAATCAAAGGTTTTTATTTCCTGCTTTTATTTCTGACGGATAAATCAGCGACTTTGTTTCGTAGTTACTGAAGTAGCCTGAAGATAGAATAATCCTTGGGTTTTGTGAAGTTATGAAAGTCATTCCGATGCAGGCTCCTCCATCACTAGCTCTGAAGACGTGCTCTAAACACGGGGCAGGGTGGGGCCCATTGTAAAAGCTGATGACTAACATTACAGTGAGGAGTAATTACTACCCGCACAAAGAACACACTCCCAGTACCTGCGGGGCTCAACACACACGGAGAGATGGAGAGAGAGAAACAGAGAGAGAGAGGAATTTCAAGGACAGATACTCGTCCTCACAAAACATCTCTGTTAAGTCTGACAGCCTTTATAACTAGTGATTCTGCTGCGATACAATGCAGCTATTGCAGACATTCAGTTGTGCATGCACAGCTTATATAATCTCTGTAGAAATGCATGAAATTGAATGAGCCTATGGCAACCATGCCCTGTGCCAAGTGCAGGATGGACTTTTATAAAAAAGGCACTGGGCTGTGGAGCAGTGTGACTAGGTCATATAAAGTATGTTCTCTGGAGTGATGGAGTGTTGATTGTGATCCAGAACTAATCAGCCAACATGAGCACATGATTTCACTGATGCTAAATGCACTCAAAACTCTCCTGCGTACAGCGTTAAGCCCTTCCAGAAGAGTAGGATGTGTTACTGGAGTCGAGCTATGAATTTGGAGACATGAGGAGCACAAACTGCTCTAAATCTTACATCATGCTTTTTGTGGTGAAGCTTTAGCAGTTTTAGGTTGCAGTTTGACAAGCCAATGTTGCTACTGTCCACAGACCAGTAACGCCATGGTTTCAGGAGTGAACCCAGCAGTCAGACTAGCACCGTACACTCAGGGGTAAACAGTGAAAACTGTAAATTCCACCCTGTCACTCTGGGATTTGTAATAGAGCAGGAATGCAGCTCAAGCGGCTTGAGTTTGTTCGTCTTCGTGTCAGTACCTGATAACAACCATCTGTTTTCACCGCACAACAAAGCTTACAACATCCGAGAAACTGTCCATACACCCATGAACAGTTAGCTGCATTTAAAATTAGAGCCATCTCTTATGTTTGGGTTATGGCACTGTGTATTACACGGGAGATATAGCTCTAGAGAAGTATGAGTTCGGCATTGGTCTCTTTGCTGATTCTTAGCAGAGAGGTTGTGCCAGCATTTTTTAATCTATGCTCAGAAAATTCCTCAGAATCCACTGCTTAAGAATAAACTATTTGCTCATTCACCTCTGCAATAGTGGTTAAATATATACACACACACACACACACACACACACACACGCACACATTTATGGAAACATGCTTCTTTGTACCTTGTTACCACCAACAATGGCGATCAGCTGGAGTAGCTTTTACAATCCAGAACTAATCATGTGACATCTGTACCTGACCTCACTAAGGGTCTAGTCGCCGAGTGTCATCAAATCCTCAAAGAAACCTTCCATTTGTTATAAGTACTTCTCAGAACAATAGGATGTTGTAGCTACACAGCTGCAGGATCTTAGGGTCTTGTGTGGGATACTCTTCTTGTTTCAAGCATAGTCTGTAAGGAGTGTGGTGTGTTCTCCCTGTGTCTGCGTGGGTTTCCTCCGGGTGATTGTCTGTGAGGAGTGTGGTGTGTTCTCCATGTGTCTGCGTGGGTTTCCTCCAGGTGACTGTCTGTGAGGAGTGTGGTGTGTTCTCCATGTGTCTGCGTGGGTTTCCTCCGGGTGATTGTCTGTGAGGAGTGTGGTGTGTTCTCCATGTGTCTGCGTGGGTTTCCTCCAGGTGACTGTCTGTGAGGAGTGTGGTGTGTTCTCCATGTGTCTGCGTGGGTTTCCTCCGGGTGACTGTCTGTAAGGAGTGTGGTGTGTTCTCCCTGTGTCTGCGTGGGTTTCCTCCGGGTGACTGTCTATGAGGAGTGTGGTGTGTTCTCTTGGTGTCTGCGTGGGTTTCCTCCAGGTGACTGTCGGTGAGGAGTGTGGTGTGTTCTCCCTGTGTCTGCGTGGGTTTCCTCCGGGTGACTGTCTGTGAGGAGTGTGGTGTGTTCTCCCTGTGTCTGCGTGGGTTTCCTCCGGGTGGGTGACTGTGAGGAGTGTGGTGTGTTCTCTCTGTGTCTGCGTGGGTTTCCTCCGGGTGACTGTCTGTGAGGAGAGTGGTGTGTTCTCCCTGTGTCTGCGTGGGTTTCCTCCGGGTGACTGTCTGTAAGGAGTGTGGTGTGTTCTCTCTGTGTCTGCGTGGGTTTCCTCCGGGTGATTGTCTGTGAGGAGTGTGGTGTGTTCTCCATGTGTCTGCGTGGGTTTCCTCCGGGTGACTGTCTGTGAGGAGTGTGGTGTGTTCTCCATGTGTCTGCGTGGGTTTCCTCCGGGTGACTGTCTGTAAGGAGTGTGGTGTGTTCTCTCTGTGTCTGCGTGGGTTTCCTCCGGGTGATTGTCTGTGAGGAGTGTGGTGTGTTCTCCATGTGTCTGCGTGGGTTTCCTCCAGGTGACTGTCTGTGAGGAGTGTGGTGTGTTCTCCATGTGTCTGCGTGGGTTTCCTCCGGGTGACTGTCTGTAAGGAGTGTGGTGTGTTCTCCCTGTGTCTGCGTGGGTTTCCTCCGGGTGACTGTCTATGAGGAGTGTGGTGTGTTCTCTTGGTGTCTGCGTGGGTTTCCTCCAGGTGACTGTCGGTGAGGAGTGTGGTGTGTTCTCCCTGTGTCTGCGTGGGTTTCCTCCGGGTGACTGTCTGTGAGGAGTGTGGTGTGTTCTCCCTGTGTCTGCGTGGGTTTCCTCCGGGTGGGTGACTGTGAGGAGTGTGGTGTGTTCTCCATGTGTCTGCGTGGGTTTCCTCCGGGTGACTGTCTGTAAGGAGTGTGGTGTGTTCTCTCTGTGTCTGCGTGGGTTTCCTCCGGGTGATTGTCTGTGAGGAGTGTGGTGTGTTCTCCATGTGTCTGCGTGGGTTTCCTCCAGGTGACTGTCTGTGAGGAGTGTGGTGTGTTCTCCATGTGTCTGCGTGGGTTTCCTCCGGGTGACTGTCTGTAAGGAGTGTGGTGTGTTCTCCCTGTGTCTGCGTGGGTTTCCTCCGGGTGACTGTCTATGAGGAGTGTGGTGTGTTCTCTTGGTGTCTGCGTGGGTTTCCTCCAGGTGACTGTCGGTGAGGAGTGTGGTGTGTTCTCCCTGTGTCTGCGTGGGTTTCCTCCGGGTGACTGTCTGTGAGGAGTGTGGTGTGTTCTCCCTGTGTCTGCGTGGGTTTCCTCCGGGTGGGTGACTGTGAGGAGTGTGGTGTGTTCTCTCTGTGTCTGCGTGGGTTTCCTCCGGGTGACTGTCTGTGAGGAGAGTGGTGTGTTCTCCCTGTGTCTGCGTGGGTTTCCTCCGGGTGACTGTCTGTGAGGAGTGTGGTGTGTTCTCCCTGTGTCTGCGTGGGTTTCCTCCGGGTGACGGTTTGTAAGGAGTGTGGTGTGTTCTCTCTGTGTCTGCGTGGGTTTCCTCCGGGTGACTGTCTGTGAGGAGTGTGGTGTGTTCTCTCTGTGTCTGCGTGGGTTTCCTCCGGGTGACTGTCTGTGAGGAGTGTGGTGTGTTCTCGCTGTGTCCGTG